>NW_023276807.1:211552976-211727976 GCF_003668045.3 Cricetulus griseus | reverse complement strand
GAACACTTGGTACCCATTTGGTGGCATTGTTTGGGAGGTTTTGGATGGTTTAGGATAAGGAGTTACTGGAGGAAGTAATTCCCTAGGAGTGGGATTTGGGAGTCTATAGTCTTGCTCTGTTGGGTTCCTGGCATAACAGCAGCCGGCTTCCTGCTCAGGCCACCTGCTGCTATGCGATCCATACCAACCTGGATTCTCACACTGGGGAACCATGAGCCAAGACAAACTTTTCACTAAGTTGCTTCTGGTATTTTAAGCACAGCAACAAAAAAGTAATTAACACATTCTGTGTCTCAAATTGTGAAGTTTTATTAAAGAATTACATCTCTATTAATCCAGGTTGCTTGCTCAGGCCTATAATCCCAGAATCTGGGATTCTAAGGCAGGAGGATTGCCATGAGTTCAAGGCTAGCCTGAGTAGCACAGTGCTTTCTAGACCAACAGAATTATACTACAATTGAATAATAATACATTAATAGATCATAAAACTCTATACTATTCCAGAATTATGAAATAATACATGTAGGTTGTACAAACCAATAAAACTAACCCCATGTATTCTAAAGGTTCTTCTTTTAAATTTTTTGTTTTTTTTTTTTTGGTTTTTCGAGACAGGGTTTCTCTGTGTAGCTTTGGAGGCTGTCCTGGAACTCACTCTGGAGACCAGGCTGGCCTCGAACTCACAGAGATCCACCTGCCTCTGCCTCCCAATGCACCACCAATGCCCGGCTCCTTTTTTAAAAATTTTAATTAAAATTTTTTCCTTTACATTCCAACCCCAGTTCTCCCTCCCTCTCCTTCTCCACCTCCCCACCTCCCTCATCCCATCCCCCAACACCCCCCTTCTAAAGATCCTTAATTAGCATTTTATTTAGTAGCCTTAAGAGCATTTCAAAAGCCAGGTAGTGGTGGCGCACGCCTGTAGTCCCAGCACTCGGGAGGCAGAGGCAGGTGGATCTCTGTGAGTTCGAGGCCAGCCTGGTCTGCAAGAGCTAGTTCCAGGACAGCCTCCAAAGCCACAGAGAAACTCTTTCTCAAAAAAAAAAAAAATGCATTTTATTTAAACAGAAATTGTGAACAATCAGAACATGTATGCCTATTACATTATCCTGATGGCTCTCTGGACACTGAGCTGCACTCAGAGTCTCTCACCCCACCACAACAACCAGGCATGGAGTATGATGAAGACCTTCAGTTTCTAGGTTCTTGCTATAAATATCTTGGAGGAAACCTAAACACACAGCAGATAAACAACAGACATATCTGACTATGCCAGTGTAGCAATCATTCTGGCTATCAGTATCAGACAAATCCAAACCATATTATAAGTTAGGCCAAGGTGATACTGGTCACTGAGCAGGGGCTGCATGAAGTTGTGAGTCACCAAGTGGAAGTTGGAAACTCTAACTCAGGTCCTCTGCAAGAGCAGTAAGTTCTCTTAATACTCTTTTTTTTTTTAAAGATTTTATTTATTTATTATGTATACAACATTCTGCTTCCATGTATATCTGCACAACAGCAGAGGGACCAGGTCTCATAACGGATGGTTGTGAGCCACCATGTGGTTGCTGGGAATTGATCTCAGTACCCTTGGAAGGGCAGTGCTCTTAACCTCTGAGCCATCTCTCCAGTCCCAAGTTCTCTTAATACTCTTCTTCTTCTTCTTTTTTTTTTTTTTTAAAGATTTTATTTATTTATTATGTACACAGTCTTCTGCCTGCAGGCCAGCAGAGGGCACCAGATCTCACTCATGGTGGTTGTGAGCCACCATGTGGTTGCTGGGAATTGAACTCAGGTCCTCTGGAAGAGCAGTCAGTGCTCTTAACCGCTGAGCCATCTCTCCAGCCCTCTCTTAATACTCTTAACCAGTGATCCATCTCTCTAGTTCTGTTCACTTATTTTGTATTTATACAATGTGTGGGGAGGGTGAGGGGTATGCCACAGTGTGCATGTGGAGGTCAGAGGACAACTTTTACAGAGTCAGTTCTTTTTTTTTTTCTACCTTAACATAGGCTCCAGGAAGCATGCCAGGTTTGAGCATTAAGTCCTTTAACCATTGAGCCATCTTGCTAGTCCATATGGTATATTTTGAAAATCATTTTCAGAAGGCTCACTAAAGAATACTCATTTTTGCCAGAGTGGTAGTGCATGCCTTTAATCCTACCACTTGGGAGGCAAAGGCAGGCTGATTTCCGAGTTTGAGACCAGCCCAGTCTACAGAGCAAGTTCTAGGATAGTCAGGGCTCTACAGAGAAACCTTGTCTTGAAAAATCAAGGAAAAACAAAACAAAACAAACAGAATGCTCACTTTATTTTAGGGTTGGGACTACAACTCAAGTGGTAGAGTGCTTGGCTACCCTACATGAGACCCTAAATTCAATCTCCAGTACTTTAAACAAAACAAACTAAAATGAAACTAGGTTTAGTCAATTGTGGGGGAGCACATCTGTAATCCCTATATGTAGGAGGCTTTAGTAGTAGCCAGCCTGGGCTATATAATGAGACTCTATCTCTAAAAAAGAATCTTTAGGGCTGGAGGGATGGCTCATCAGTTAAGAGCACTGGCTACTCTTCCAGAGGTCCTGAGTTCAATTCCCAGCAACCACATGGTGGCTCACAACCATCTGTAATAAGAGCTGGTGCCCTCTTCTGAACTGCAGGCATGCATGCAGGCAGAACGTTGTATACATAATAAATAAATCTTTAAAAAAAGGTCTTTAAAATCTTTAATAAAACCTCATCTACTTTAATACAAAATACATACATAAACACACACGAGTATGTGCATACACATAGCTCAGTTATCCAGAACATCTCAGTTCAGTGTCTGAGGACTTGCTTCAAGGTACCAGGTAATCAAAGAAAGAGACGTAGACAGATCCAAGACTGCAGAGACTGTAGTCCAAGACCAGTTGGATTTTCCCAGCTTAGTTCAGAAAGAGAAGTGTCTTTACAGCCTAGAACAAAAGCGACTTTACCTGGATAGAATGTATTTGATTGTTGTTTGTTTTGGGGGGAGGGAGCTGTCCTGGAACTAGCTCTTGTAGACAAGGCTGGTCTCGAACTCACGGAGATCTGCATGCCTCTGTCTCCCAAGTGCTGGGATTAAAGGCATGTGCCACTACCGCCCTATTTGATTTATCTTAAGCTATTTCACATAGGCAGACTCTTTCCTGGAGTTAGGGTTTGCCTGTGAAACTCAACAAACTACTGTTATGTTTGCATACTTTTAGTATGCTGGGAAACGATACAAGAAAAAATAATGAGAAAAACAAAATCAACAAAAAAGGAAAACTGGTAAGAACTACACTTGTATAGACTTTGAGGCCTTAACGGGGGGACAGTAGAAGGAATGGCACACTCAATCTATATATTAATGTTGCCTTTTAGCTGTCTTTGTTTTGTTTTTAAAGATTTACTTATTTTTGTTTTATGTGTATGAATGTTTTGCCTGCATGTATTATGTGTACTACATTCTTGAAGTGGTCCTTAAATCCCCTGGAACTGGAGTTACATATGGTAATGTGAGATGCTGTGTGGGTGCTGGGAAAATCTAGGTCCCTGGCAAGAGCAGTCAGTGTTCTTAACTGCTGGGCCATCTCTCACCCTTGTTTTAATAGGGTCTTACTCAGAAACTCAGGCTGTCTCAAACTCATGGCAATCCTCCTGCCTCAACCTCCTCAACTGCTGAGATACAGGCATAAGCCATCGTGACTGGTTCATTCTTCTTTATGTCTGAATAAAATTTCATTGTGTATAGCACTGAATTTTCTTTTTTTGTTTGTTTGTTTGTTTGTTTGTTTGTTTTTCAAGGCAGGGTTTCTTTGGTAGCCCTAGCTGTTCTGGAACTCACTCTGTAGACTAGGCTGGGCTCAAACTCAAATCTACCTCTCAAGTAGTGGGATTAAAGGTGTGTGGCACCACTGTCTAGCTGAATTTTCTTTATTCCTATGTCAATGGGCATCTAAAGTAGTTTCATATCTTGGATGTTATGAACTGTGCCACACTAAACACGGGCAGGAAATTATCTCTATGATATGCTGACTTAGCTTCCCTCAGACATAAGCCCAGGAGTGGTATAACTGGATTATATAATAATTCTATTTGTAGTTTTTGTTTGTTTGTTTGTTTTTCAAGACAAGTTTTCTCTGTGTAACCACCCTAGCTGTCCTAGAACTCAATCTGTAGACCACCCAGGCTGGGCTTTGAACTCACAGAGATCCATCTCCCTTTGCCTCCTAAGTGCTGAGATCAAAGGCGTACCCCACCACTGCCTGGCCAATTATTTTTAGTTTTTTTTTTAATCCATCCTATTGATTTCTGCAGCACTCACCAATAGTATATGAGGGTTTGGCCTGCTTCCATCCTCAGTGTTTGTTGTTTTCTTTCTTCCTTTTAAAAATATTTATTTGTTTAAATCATGTGTATATGTGTGTGTGGGTTCATGCATGTGAATGCTGGCACCCTCAGAGGCCAGAAGATGATGTTGGATCCCTTAGAACTGTAGTTAAAGTCAGAAGTGGCGGCACACACCTTTAATCCCAGAACTCAGAAGAATCTCTGTGAGTTTGGGGCCAGCCTGGTTATATACAGTGAGTTCCAGGGTTGCTAGGATTACAATGGAGAGCTTGTCTCAAAACACTAAAAAAATAAAATAAGGAACTGGAATTAAAGGTAGTTGCCAGCCAGTTGATGAGAGTGCTGGGAACCAAACTGGTGTCCTCTGCAAGAGCAGTTGGTGTTTGTCACCCTTGAGCCATCTCCTCAGGCCCTGTTTCTTGATGAGGAGTTTGCCTATAAACAACTGGAAAAAAGAAGGAACACAATGACTTAATTAATTTAAAAACAGTGACTTACCTAGAGATCGAATGCCTTTTTCTTCAAGAAACTCGTGTAGAACATTTACATTGAGTTTTAGTATAAGTCCTAGTTCTGGTGTCAGTTTCCAAAAACCATCCTGTGAAATTAAAAATATATATATTGTTAATTGTAGATCCCATGTCATACAGTATTTTTCTAGCATGATTCCTTTTTCAGTATTAAAAATATACCATCAGACAAAGTGTGACATGGCCCCAGACCTTAGCACAACTGACTCCATGATGAAAGTACCATTCAGGTTGTTAGACTCAGCAGGTAGGCAGCATCACCTGTCAAAAAGTATGTCAACCCAGGACATGGTTTTTGTGCTTAAAACCTCACCCTGAGAAAGGCTTGGGGCTACAATGGGATCTCGAACACTCGGTGTAGTTGCCAGCAGGCTAATAAAGACTTGTGCAACTTGAGATGTTAAAGGTCCATAGAACTCCTTTGATCAATTGCTGCCTAATGCTTCACAGGGGTCTGATAACTCCATCCCAAAAGGAAACAAATTAGGCACCTTCTGTTTGGATGCTTAAGAGAGGTGGGACACAGTTGCTGATCCACTGTCTGAGACCCATATGAGATGTCACTGGATCTCTCTGTCTGTTCAGGTGTATAATTGTATGGTGGCTGTCTTTATTGTGTCTCTCTGTGTGTTTGTGTCTCTATGGTCTTTCTATGTGTTTCTGTCAGTTCTGTTTCACTGTATTGACCAGTGACTTTCTCTGGTGGGAGAACTCCTGGCTAAAGACCTGTGCTCCATCCCGTTGGGGACCTGAATCCTTTTTGGCTCTGCCAGGTCACCCAGAGAAACCCAAAAAACCTCCACCTGTCCCACTCCATCGGGGAGGGGGTCTTGTTTTGTTGCTTGACTCTTGCTCATGGTCAGGGTTGGTCCCTGTGTGGAGGTAGAAGGGGATTGGGACTCTCATTCAGAGGCCCCTGCTGTCCAAGCTGAGTGCACACAGGGAGGGGGAAATAGTTCCCCCAGGTGAGCATCCCCTCTGCTTCACTCCATGCCTGCTCTAAGCAGCCCCCACCCCTAAGGAGAAAGTTCCCCTGGACTGAGCCTGAGGGAAAAGAGAAAGTTCCACTCCTTTCTCTTTTTATAATTTTATAGAAAGATTTCCTTTTGAAGGAACCAGCTTCCCTTTCGGCAGCCATAACGGTCGAACATGTGCTTCTATGACCTTGCCCTAGACACTAGAAAGTCAGATTCCTGTCTTGTGACAAGGAACCAATCAGAAGTTAGCTGGTGGCGCTATGCTTTACTTCTGGGTGTGCTTTACGGACAAGCGCACAGCAATGACGTAGAGAGCATAGCAATCACCCTGGGAGGGCCTATGGGCCATAACAACCAGTTGACCAATCAACACAGGGCAAGCCCTCCAAGCCTGGAGGCACACCAATCGTGAGCCTGTGCGTACCCCTGGACACTCCCCTTACGCTGCCCTATAAAGATCTGTGCGCAGCGGCTTCAAACTGTCTTTGCTAGCCATCCGCCATGGTGGGTGGATCAAATACCCGAGCTAACATGGGGTTAGCTCGTTAAATTACAATAAAGCCTTGTGCAGTTTGCAGCAAGCTCTCGAATCCGCCTGGTGATTGGGGTGACCGAGAACATGGCCTGGGACCCTGGATACTTGAGTTTTTGGGGGTCTAACATTTTGTCACCTAGTCAGCCCCAGATATTTAAAAGAAAAAGTTATAAAAAGTTAAAAATTAAAAAATATAAGCAGGTCCTAGTTGCTGGAGATAGCTCAAAGGGTGTTTAACAATAGGTAACTGAATGGGACAAGATCGTTTGCATAACCTGAAAGCAACCGTCACCTTCTCTGACAATGAGATGCAGTTAGACTTACAGATACCCAGCAAAATTTTGGTGCTTTACCTCTATCAGAAGAATATCTCCTAGCTGAAAGTTCTGCCTCCAAACAAAAGATACGGTTGGACTATAAAACAAAGATCTCTCGTGTATGGGCAGAAACCAACACCCCAGGACTAGCCCAACATCAAGTTCCTATAATTGTTCAACTAACCAGCTCAGCTACACCCATTCAGATTAAACAATATCCAATGACCTTGGAAATAAAAAGGAAATTGCAGTGCATATTGCCTGGCTTGGAGAAACAGGTATCCTGGTGCCCTGTCAGTTACCCTGGGATACACCTCTCCTGTCTGTGAAGACACCAGGGACCTCTGATTCTCATGAGCCTGATTCTTCCAGAGAAACACGTGTCCACTTCCACTGTCTTGGACCTGAAAGATATGTACTTCAGCCTCCCATTGGCAGAGGAGTCAACCCATCTTTGGTTTTAAATGGGCAGACCCAGTGGGAGGTTATGATAGGCTGTCCCAGGATTTAAAGACACTAAATACAGACTTCCTGCCCTCTGTCAAAGGTTTCCTGGGAAAACAGATTATAAAAGGGCCACTGAGGGACTGCTACAAGAGTTACAGACCTTGGGTTACAGAACAGCAGCTAAGAAAGCCCAACTTTGAGCCCGGCGTTGGTGGCGCATGCACTCTGGAGGCAGAGGCAGGCGGATCTCTGTGAGTTTGAGGCCAGCCTGGTCTCCAGAGCGAGGACCAGGATAGGCTCCAAAGCTCCACAGAGAAACCCTGTCTCGAAAAACCAAAAAAAAAAAAAAAAAGCCCAACTTTGTGCATCAGAAGCTACCTATCTTGGCCACCAGTTGAGGAGAGGCAAAAGGAGCCCACCCTAGAGTAGGATTGCCACCATCCTTCAGATGCCAACTCCAAAGACTAAGACACAAGTTCAAGAGTTCCTAAGCGCGGCTGGACATTTCTGTTTCTGGATACCAGTGTTTGTGATAACAGCAAGACTGCTATACATAAGCACAAAGATGTGGCGGTGGTGGAGGGACTAACCCCCTAGTCTGGACTGAGACTAAACAAAAGACAAAAGGGGTTTTAACTCAAACTTTGGGGCCATGGAAACGCCCTGTAACACACCTGTCCAAACAATTGGACTCTGCAGCCACAGGATAGCCCACCTATCTAAGAGCTGTAGTAGCTACTGCTGGTTTAGTGAAAGAAAGCAAACAAATTAACTGTAGCTCAAGATCTTACATTCACAGCACTCTACAACATTGTTTTGGCAGGACCACCTGCCAAAAGTAAAATGAAGACCTCATCCATCAAAGTCCATAGTTCTGGGAAAGTCTCATAATGTACCAACCTTGCTTTTTTTTTTTTTTAAGCTTCTGTAGTTCCTTTTCTGCCTAACTGTTCCTGTTAACTGTAGTATGTCAACCCAGGACATAGTTTTTGTGCTTAAAAGCTCACCTGAGAAAGGCTTGGGGCTACCCTGGGATTCTGAACACTCAGTGTAGTTGCCAGCAGGCTAATAAAGACTTTCTATTGGCTTAAACCCATGTCAGAGCAGTTTTCTCTGGTGAATATCCCACAATAAAAGGAGAAAGAAAAAAATGTATATCCTTATTTAATTTGAAACAGACAGCTTTTTCTAAACATAACAGTGTGTATGCATGTGTGTGATGTTGAGGAGGGTACATGTGTGCCATAATCCCAATGAGCTGGCTAGTTTTATGTCATCTTGACACAAGCTAGAACTTTCTGAAAGGAGGGAAGCTCAACAGAGAAAATGCCTCCATAAGATACAGCTGTAGCAGAAAAATGTGGTACATTTACACAATGTTGTACTACTCAGCGGTAAGAAACAATGACATCTTGAAATTTGCAGGCAAATGGACAGAACTAGAAAAGGCCATCCTGAGTGAGGTAACCCAGACCCAGAAAGACAAACATAATATGTACTCACTTATAAGTGGATATTAGACATAAAGCAAAGGATAACCAGCCTACAGACTGCAACTGTAGAGAACCTAGGTATGCTGGGGCCATTATTATGGGTGGGGCCACCCCAGGCTGGTAGCCCTGGGTTCTATAAGAAAGCAGGTTTAGCAAGCCATGGAGAGAAAGCCAGTAAGCAGCCCCCCTCCATGGCCTCTGCATCAGCTCCTGCCTCCAAGTTCCTTCATGATGAGCAGTTCAGTAGGCAGAATAAACCCTTTCCCCCCCAGCTTGCTTTTGGTCAAGGGCGTTTCATCATAGCAATAGTAACCCTAACTAGGACACAGAACATGTTTGTGCAGGTTAGAGGACAACTTTGAGGACTTAGCTCTCTCCTTCCACCCTAATATTGGTTCAATGATCAAACTCAGGTTTTCAGGCTTGAAGCCTTTAACCGGTGAAGATCTCTCTCTGGCCTTTTAATTTACTAAAACAGTTTTACTTATTATAGCCAGGTGTGGTGGTGCAGAGGCAGGTGGATCTCTGTGAGCTCTAGGCCATTCTTATCTACATAGTGCATTCTAGGCAGTCAGGGATACAATCTTGTCTCAAAAACAACACAAATGGGACTGGGCTGCTTTCCCAGAGAATCCGGGTTTAATTCCAGGCATCCACATGGCAATATACAACTCCAATTCCAGGAGATCCAATGTCCTCTTCTGCCATCCTCTGATACCAGGCATGCACACAAATAATTAAAATTTTATTAATTGGTATGTGTGCACCTGTTTGAGAGAGAGGAGAGAGAGAGACAGAGACAGAGACAGAGAATATGTAGGCATGCATAGTATAGAGGTCAGAGAAAAGGTTTTGGAAGTCAGTTATTTTTCCATGGTGGGTTCCAGGGATTGAATTTAGATTATTGGACTCATGTGTTAAGCACTTTTACCCACTGAGCCAGCTCACTGGCTCCTAAAATTGATCTATTGAAGATGCTATTTTTTATTTTTGGGGGGTTTTGGTTTTGGTTTTTTGAGACAGGGTTTCTCTGTGTAGCTTTGGAGCCTGTCCTGGAACTAGCTCTTTAGAACAGACTGGCCTCGAACTCACAGAGATCCACTTGCCTCTGCCTCTGCCTCCCCAGTGCTGGGATTAAAGGGGTGTACCACCACCGCCTGGCTTTTGAGATGCTCTTAAGGCTATTTTCTTAATATGAAACTCTATCTCAACAAAATAAAGAACAACAACAAATGCTCACTGGTTGGGAGCATTTCCTGTCTTCTGGAAGCCCGGAGTTTAGTTCCCAGTATCCATGTTGGGCCACTAACAAGTACCTGTAACCCTATCTCCAGGGGATCAAACACACTCTTCTGGACTCCATGGGCATCCACCACCACCACCACTGCCACCACCACACACCCACACCCACACCCCCCCACACACACCCCCCCACACACACACAGAGAGAGAGAGAGAGAGAGAGAGAGAGAGAGAGAGAGAGAGAGCATACAGATTTATATAAATAAGTCCCCCCAAATCCCAAACTACTTTATTTTTTTTTTTAAGACAGGGTCTCTCCTCTACAAAACCCTGGCTGTCCTGGAACTCAGGTAATAGACTAGGTTATCCTTGAACTCACAGAGATCCACCTGCCTCTGCCTCCCCAGTGTTGGGATTAAAAGTGTGCAACACCACTGCCCAGCTACACTACTTTCTTAACCAAGCAATGCTGTGAAGGTTTATAATTCCAGTCACTCAGAAGCTGAGGCAAGAGGATTGCAAGGTCAAGGCCTGACTGTCTCAGAAAATATAAGAGGGCTGAGGACATGACTCAGCAAAGTTCCTGTTGAGGAAGCATAGGGATTGAATTTGGATCCCAGGTGCCCAGATAAAAGCTGGTGCAGTGTGTGCTTCTGTAACTCCAGTGCTAGAGGGGCAGAGAGAGGCAGACCACAGGAGCTAACTGGCCAGGTAGTCTAGCAATGCCAGTGAGCTCCAGGTTCTGTGAGACATTCTGTTTAAAAATAAGGTGGGGGCTGGAGAAACAGCTCAGCAGTTAGGATTGCTTGCTGTTCTTTGGAGGCTTGAGTTCAATCTCTGGAACCCACATAAAGGTACAGGAGAGAACAGACTCTACAGATATGTCCTCTGACCTCTAAGTGTACACCTTGACATGTGTGTATCTACAGTCATATATCAGGCACACACATAAAATAATAATAATATATAAATAATTTTTTTCTGAGACAGGGTTTCTCTGAGTAACAGCTTTGGCTGTCCTGGAACTTGTACCGGGGAGGCACAAACGGGCAGATCTCTGTGAATTCAAGGACAGCCTGGTTTACTGAGTGAGTTCTAGGACAGCCTCCAATGCTCAGAAACTCTGTCTCGGAGGGGGGAGGGGAGATGTATGCCAATAATCCTAGGTATTTGGCAGGTAGAGGCATAGAGGCAGGTGGGTCTTAACTTCTAGCCAAATTGGACCACACAGAATGTTCCAAGTCAGCCTGTGCTATACTTCAAGATACTGCTTTAAAAAAAGTTAAACCTGGAGCTAGAGAGATGGCTCAGTGGTTAAGAACATTTAATATCCTTGCAGAGGACCCAGTACAGCTCCCAGTACTCACATCAGGTAGTTCATAACCACCTCTAAATACAGTTTCTGGGATCCAGTGCCTTCTGTCCTATGCAGACTTCTGCATGCACACGGTACACACAAACTCATGCAGGTAAAACATGCATACATACAAAAACAACCTTTATGTGGGATTCAGAGATCAAACTCAAGCACTTTCCCCACTGAGCTATGGTGCCAGCCCTCCACCACATTTTCTAATTTTTATTTCTTATTAAGATTTTATTTTAGTGGTGGTGTGGTGCACACCTTTAATCCCAGCACTCGGGAGGCAGAGGCAGGCGGATCTCTGTGAGTTTGAGGCCAGCCTGGTCTCCAGAGCAAGTGCCAGGATAGGCTCCAAAGCTATATGGAGGAACCCAGTCTCAAAAAACCAAAAAAAAAAAAAAAAAGAAAGAAAGAAAGAAAGAAAGAAAGAAATAAGAAAAAAAAATAAGCTAAGGTAGGGCATTTATAAGTAAGAAAAAGTCTCTGTGTGTATTTACTTGGGAGCTGGGTAGTGGACCTCAAAAGAGCCAAACAGTAAAAAAAAATTCAACTACAATTGACTAGCTTAATGTATGGAGTGCTGCGCCCCTCCACACTGCTACATATTAACTGCTATCCATATCTCCTATAGAAAAATATTTAGAATACTCACCGCACCTATGTCTACTGGGCAATAGGAAATTCCTATTGGTTTCAATTCCTGGTACTAGAACTTAGGAAGTTAGTCCATGACCTCTTCAGGGATGCTAATTTTAACCGACAAATTTTAACAGTTGCTAACAACGAATGACAAACATCACCCATCACCATGCAGACAGAGTTTTAGTTCAGCTACCTATTCTCCCACGAGGGCACATACCCTGGACCACTACGGAGGACGGAGGACCGGCAATACACTGTTCTGTGGTCAACTGCTCTGAGAAGCACTGCTGTAAACTGTGAAGCTAACTGACCACAGATCTGAGGAGAGATATGAAGAATACCTGGGTTTGTAGAGCAGAGAGTGAAGCCCACGGTAAAGGACAGCTTTCTTCATAGGGTACAAATTTCCCATCCTCCTCTGAGGAAGCATCACTTGTTACAGAAGTTTTCTTCATACTTTCTAAAGTCACGCCTTCTGCACATACTACTTCGTCCATGTCTGTTTCGAAAGAACTTTCATCTGATGAGGTGGACGAAACCTTGTCTGATGACGCAGTGCTGGGAGAACCAGCCAATGGGAGAGCCGACTCAAGTGGATCCATCCTACCAATTCCAAGGCGTTTGGCACTTAGAAAAGGAAGAGAAGAGGGACTCTGGGGATGCTCAGAGCTAAGAACATTGGTGGGAAGAGGAGGGACAAATGGTGGCTTAGTAGGACTGCAAATAGGCGGCATAAAATTAGTGCAAAAAAGTGACCCATGAAGAGAATCCAGCTCACGGGCTTTGGGAGAGAAGACGCCGACGTTGGGGTCTTGGGAACCTTTCCCTAGATCAAAATCCCCTGAACTACGGAAAGAAGCCACACGGCCAAAGCCCACAAAGCGCTGCCCGGGAGAAGACCCTAAGTCATGGGAAATGTTGATACCTCCTAAAGGCTTAGGGGTTTGGCCGAACATATTTGAGCCAAACTTAAATGGGGTGAATTCTCTGGGGGAAGGAGGAAGATGGATGCCACCAGGGGGAGGGGGAGGAAGAAGGGTGCCACCAGGGAGAGGGGGAGGAAGAAGGGTGCCACCAGGGAGAGGGGGAGGGGGAGGAAGAAGGGTGCCACCAGGGAGAGGGGGAGGGGGAGGAAGAAGGGTGCCACCAGCCAGGGAAGGAACGCGAGGGGGAGCGGGAGGAATAGGAGAAATGTGGCAGGAAGGAGAGAAGAAAGCAGACTGGGAGCTGCAGGGAGAATGGAAAGGAAACCCAGCAGAAGCCGAAGAACCCAGGGAAACAGGCCCAGCACTTAGTAGTTTAGGCGTCCGCAGTGTTCCTTTTTTCATAGCCTCCACCCGAATCACACCCGATGGCCGGTCCACATCTTTCGATTGCGAGTGGTCCTTGAGAGATTCTGCTGTTGCAAGTGACTGTGGCTCTAGGGTCATGTCTTCAAAACCTTCAGAAAGTTCTAGACCACATATCCTTATTTTTTTTTTACATTTTTTACGAAAAAGTGGCTGTTTCTCATTCCTTTCAGAGGAGACCGAGAAGGGCTGTCCAGGTGGCAAAGTTGCGCATGCGAAGAGAAAACAGAACAAAATAAATTAACAAACGTTCTTCCAAGTAGCGGGACAATTGGGTTGTTAGGGATCGCTCATCCCAGAAATCAACCCTGGCCCTGGGAGAAGGACTTTTAGCTAGGTGTGGTGTGGTGGGGCACACCTCTAGTCTCACACTCAGGAGGCTCAGATCCTAAATTCCAAGGCCAGACTGGGCAATTTAGAGAGACACTGTTTCAAAATAAAAAGTTAATCAGGCAGTGGTGGTGCACTCCTTTGATCCTGGCACTGGGGAGGTGGAGGCAGGTGGCTTTCTGAGTTCAAAGCCAACCTGGTTTACAGATCCTGGACAGCCAGGGCTACGCAGAGAAACACTGTCTCAAAAAAACAAAAGTTAAAAAACGGCTAGGGACAATGCTCAGTGGTGGAGTGTTTCCCCATCTTGAGCAAATCAGACTCTGGGTTCATTCATGAACACACCAAAATAACAGCAAAGGATAAAACAATATGTGGTCTGGTCAGATGGCTTGGCAGCCAGAGACACTTGCACCCAAGCCTAAATTCAATCTCAAAGATACACATTAGAACAGAGAGACCCAATTTGTGCAAGGTGTCCTTAGATCTCCATGCGTCCAGCCCACTGTATTCTCTGCCAGCATGCAAATAAATAAAATAAAAAGATAAATAATTTATCATTTATTTATTCCTGTCCTACTACTGTTCTATACCCAAGGCCTAAATGTATTTAGTTATGTCTTATGGTACAACCCAGGTTGACCTTGAACTCATGTTAATCCTCTTACTTCAGCCTTCTGAGTGTGAAATTACAGTTGTGAGCCACCACACCACTTCTGGCTAAAAGTTTTATAATAAGCTAATAGACAAAGGCCAAGGGTAAAAGGCAAAAATTTTATATGATTTGACGAGAACCAGAGCCATGGGTCCCGGCCCAGGGGTGGAAGCACAGGATAAGTTAGTAATCTGGGCTCCTATATGGCTTTGGTCCTTCACCTACATGTGCCGTGTGCACACACAATCCTCTTTGAACAAGGCACCCAGCAACTTCAGAACCCCTTCAAACCCTACCTGCATTGGCCTGTACACATACCCCTTTCTGGATAACAGAAAGTTTCTCCTTCACTAACAACATCAATCTTAGACATTTTCTGTTCAAAATATTCCTAATGTATTTGGGTAAGAGATCAGAAAACCTAATCTGGTTTGAACTGGTTTTAGGTGGATGGACCGTAAGGTATGTCCTCAGAGTGAACTTGTAGGAGAACTCTATTTACTACCTTAAGCCTATGCATAACTGGACACATTTGTGATTAAAATCAGAAGGAATATGTACAGTAGGAAAAGATTAGATGGCCTAATCTATCAATTAAAATAGAGAACCACCTAAACTATGCCCCTTAGCAACCAAATCCCTTTTTCTCTGGAAGGATGCCCCAGATAACTGGGGCCCTTGGGCATCTTTGATCATGTGGCCTGCTATTCTCTCAAAGTGTATTCTGACATATTCTATTGCTCTGCCTGTTTGTTTTTTTCTCTATCTATCTATCTATCTATCTATCTATCTATCTATCATTTTGAGATAGGACCTCATCCTGTAGCCCTGATCAGCCTAGAACTTGTTACATAGAACAGGCTGGCCTCGAACTCACAGAGATCCTCCTGCCTCTGCTTCCTGAGTGCTGGGATTAAAGGAGTGCATCACTATGCTTGACCTTATTGCTTTGTTTAAACACAAGTTGTCTTGAAGCTGCTCTTCCAGAGGACCCAGCACCTACCTTGATTGAGTCAAAACTGCCTAATGCATCTCCAGCTACAGGGTGTTGGATGCTTATTTCAGGCACCTGCACAAAAATGCACACAAATACACATAATTAAAATAAAAAAATGTAAGTAACATTATCTTATTCATGTTGGTCATCTACATCAGTCCTTACTTAGTGTCAGCTCTTAAACCTGGAAACACCTTGCCTAGACCCAGACCTCAGGTAACTGGTCTATAATATCAGCATTTGGGAGGCTGAGGCAGGGGGATCTTGCGTTTGAGGCCAACCTGGCTATGTAGGGATTTCTGGTCAGCCTGGATTACAGTGAGACTCTATCAACAAAGAGAATGGGGGTATGGGGGTGTTGTTTTTCATATTTTATTTGGGCACTAAGAATAGAACCCAGGGCTTCTCACAGGGAAGCCTGCTACAGATGAACTATAACCCCAGCCTCCTTGTTTGAGACAAGGCCTTTGAAATTGTATTTCATTTGTTATTTGTGTGTGTGTGTGTGTGTGTGTGTGTGTGTGTGTGTGTGTGTGTGTGCATATGAGTGCCATAGTGCATGTGTGGAAGCCAGAGGACATTTGGGAGTTGGTTCTCTCTTTCTTCTGTGGGTTCTGAAGATCAAATCCTTGTGGTCTGGCTTACAAGGCAAGCACTTTCACCCATTGAGCTATCTTGCTGGCCCATGAGACATTGTCTTACTCTGTAGCCCAGGCTGACATAAAGCCAGATAGGTAGCCTAGGCTGGTAGGCCAGGCTGGTCTGGAATTTGCTATGATCTTCCTGCCCTAGTCTCCTGAGTTATGATTACAGGCATGAGCCTGATGGGAGAGCTTGTAGGTTCAAGATACTTTTATTCCGATAAATACCAGCCAAACGCAAGCCAGAGCATGCCAGGGGCAGCTGAGCAGCGAGGCCAGGGAGAAGGGGGAGGAGAAGGGCTTCCATGCGCTCTTCCGTCCCTTTAGAGCCCATTCCGAGTCATTCTGACCTCACCTTGACCACGCCTTGACAGGTGTGCGTGGTCAGGCACACCTGTGGCCAGCCTCTAACAGGTGTGGCTTACTGTCCCCTACAATTCACCTTTTAGTCTAAAAGAGGATTAAAACTTAACAGAAGTATCCAAAATTAACAATCATAAAGGTGAAATACAAGAAATCTGCTATTGCACATCCTAACCATGTCTATTTCAGCTAACCCCTAAAGTCATCTGTAAGACGTGTCCAAACCTGAACACCTCCTTCCAATCCCAACCCTAAACAATAGGCTTTACACTTTTATTACACTTGTGTGCATGCACTCTCTCTCTCTCTCTCTCTCTCTCTCTCTCTCTCACTCTCCCTCTCTCTCTCTCTCTCTCTCTCTCTCTCTCTCTCACACACACACACACACACACACACACACACACACACACACACACGAGAAATATACAAATAAATAACTATAAATGGCAAACTGGAAAAACAAATTTTCTTTTTCCACACCTGATCAAGTAAACACTTGATTATTTTTTCTTCCTTATTGTGCTTTTTGTTTAGTTCTAATTAATAAAAATAAAAGTTTCTAAATTTACATTTTTATAGGGTATTGTAAATAAAAACAAATTGTATACTTGAAAAAAAAAAGAGAGTATTCTTGCTGGACGTTGGTGGTGCACACCTTTAATCCCAGCACTCGGGAGGCAGAATCAGGTGGATCTCTGTGAGTTTGAGGCTAGCCTGGTCTACAGAGAGAGTGCCAGGATAGGCTCCAAAGCAATACAGAGAAACCCTGTCTCGAAACAACAACAACAACAACAACAACAAAACAAAAGAGTGTATTCTTTTTGTGGCCAGGTATAGTGTCACACACCTTTATCTCAGCATTTGGGAGGCAGAGACAGGCTGATTTCTGTGAGTTCCAGGACAGCCTGGTCTACATAGTGAGTTCCAGGATAGCCAGAATTATGTAGAGAGACCCTGTCTCAAAAAAGAAAAAAAGAATGTTTGTCTTCTATTCATTTAATTCAAACAAGGTTACTGTTTGAATTGACAGCTTGCCTTGCCCCAGCAGCAGCTTCAAAGTCTGGTGTCTACTGTGTTTCTTGATTTCATGAAGGACACACATTCAGTAACTGTCGTGGACCACTGGGCCTGTGTGAGTTCACTCTAGGATGTTCACACATCCATGAGACCTCTTCCAACATATCTCTCAGAACTCATCCCCACCATTAAGCAATGAATGGCTGGATCTGGTGGTTGCACTTACCAGTGTTGTGAAGGCCTCTGGCTGCTCTTCTTTCCAACTCATGTATGGCAGAAAGTCTACATCTTCTTTGGCAACAAGTTCAGAAATATTTGGGACATTAGCAAAAGGAATCTCATTACCGTCCTACATAGAATCACAATTGGGTTAAATTTTTTAAAAAGATAGTATCAGATTAAATAATTAACACATTCTAAAGCTTTGTGGCCGTTGGGCTTAGATGGAGATTTACGTGGCTCACTATGAGGGCATTTGCATATCAATCATCAACCAAGAAAACGCCCTATAGGCTTTGCCTAAAGGCCAATCTGAACAATAGATCTAGAAATTAAAAAAAAATAATAAAATTATAGTATGTCTTTTTTGTGCATGACTGCGTGTTGGGGCTTAACTATAGTATGGTACCACATCCCAGCCCCCAAACTATCATAGATGTCTTTTTTTTTTTTTTTTTTTTGTCTTTTCAAGACAGGGTTTCTCTGTACAGCTCTGACCACCCTAGAACTCACTCTGTAGACCAGGCTGACTTCTAACTCAGAGATCAACCTGCCTCTGCCTCCTGAGTACTGGGATTAAAGGCATGTGTCACTGCTTGGCTTTTATAGACATCTTAAAGTATACATACAGGCCAGCAGGACTACAGAGAGAATTCCAGAACAGCCAGTTAAGGCTGTTACACAGAGAAACCCTTTCTCAAAAAACCAATATATATATCACATACATAGGGCTAGTTAATAACCAAAACATTAAAAATACTAACACATATGTGCTGATTAGTTTTTGTCAACTTGACACAAGCTAGAGTCATCTGGGAAGAAGGGCCTTCAACTGAGAAAAAGCCTCCATCAGATTGTAGGTAACTTTGTGGAACATTTTCTTGATTGATGATTGATTTGGAAGGCCCCAGCTAGCTATGGGTGGTGCCATCCGGTCAGGTGGTCCTGAGTAAGCCAAGGGGAGAAGCCAGTAAGCAGCCCGCCTCCATGGCCTCTGCTTCAGTTCCTGCCTCCAGGTTCCTGCCTGGATTTCCTTCCATGAGAGACTATGACCTTATGATGAAATAAACCCTTTCTTCCCCAGATTGCCTTGGGTCAATTCGTTTTATCACAGCAATAGAAACCTAACTAGAACAACATGCTATTCATGTAGAGAAATTAGCCAAGTGCTAGCAGGAACATCCTCCTAATAAGGAGGCCCTGGCTCCTCTATCCTGGCTTCTATCCACTTTGTCCTTCATAACCTCCCAGTGTCATTACTGGGTTTTGTTGTGAAAGACCCCTGCCCATTAGCTCCCTCTCTCGCTCTCGCACACTCGGTGACACGCCCGCGAGGACACCCACACGCCCGGCCGCCGGCGCCCTCCCAAGCTGGTCCACCCCAGCAGGGCCCGCGCCCCCGGCCCGCCCGCCTGGCACCGCGCCCTGGGACCGGGGCGGGGCCGAGCGAGAAGCCCGCGAAGGCGGCGGGAGGGAGAGCGTCAGGCAGGCCGGCCCGGGGCCCCCGCCCCCGCGCCCCCCCGCCCGATGGGGAACGCTCCGTCCCAAGGTCAGCCATCTGGACACGGAGGGAGGAACTGCTGGGTCTGTTGTACCCAACATAAGATAGAGCCAAGGTCGCCTGATTACCAGACCTTGAGAACATGCTGACTTGAAATAACTCTGTACCTCATTTAAATTGTCCAATAGAATCCCTGTAACTATGCTTTTCGCTTCTGTACTGTGCTTTTTGCTATATAAGGACCCCTCTCCCTTAGCTTGGCGCGCTTGGCCTCACAGAAGCTAAGTCACCCCGGGTACCCGTGTATCCAATAAAGCCTCTTGCTTTTTGCATCCAAGTTCGTGATCTCGCTGATTCCTGGGTACGGGTCTCCTTCTATGAAAGTACCTCTTCGGGGGTCTTTCAGTTGTTTTTCTAATATACAGTCTCCTTGTGTATCCCTGGATGGCCTAGAACTCACAATGTTGATCAGGCTGCCCTCAAACTTGTGGCAATACTGTTTCTACTCTGAAGTACTAAGATTATAGGTCTGTGCCACCACAACTAGATGTTGCTTTTGTTTGTTTCTTTTTGAACCAGAGTTTCTCTGGATAGCAGCCTTGGATGTCCTGGAACTTGCTTTGTAGACCAGGCAAGCTTGGAATTCACAGAGATCTACCTGACTCTACTTCCACCTCCTGAGTGCTGGAATTAAAAGGGTGCACCACCACACTGCAGGATGTTGCTGTTTTTGACACAGAATTTCACTGTGTAGCCAAGTTTGAACTCAATCTCCTGCTTCTGCCTCCTAAGTGCTAGGATTGTAGGTATGCCTCCACACCTAGAGAAAAGCTTACTGCTTATTACATTCCTTTTTATTTATCTACTTATTTTTGTTTTGTTTTGAGACAGGGTCTCAGTAAGTAGCCCTGGCTATACCACCTGCCTTTGCCTCTCAGTGCTGGAGTTAAACACCTGCACCACCACTTTTGCCAATAATCTTTTTCTTTTTCTTTTTCTTTTTCTTTTATGTGTGGGCGCCTGCAGAAGCCAGGAGAGGATGCCAGATTATTTGGAGTTCAGGTTGCTATTGTAAGTCATCTGTGGGTCTGTGGGCTCTGGGAAATGAATTTGGGTCCTAGCTGAGCCATATCTCCAAGTCCAATGGTGACTAAATAAAAATTTAAACTTAAATTAATAATAGTACATACCCTTTTCTCAACTGCCACAAAGCTTGTAAACTGCGTAATTAGAGAATTTTCTTTACTGAGTTCAATAATCAGAGATTTCATGATTTTTTTCTTCATCTAGGATAGAATGAAACTGTGTTAGTTTGTTTATATGTACTGGGATTGAAAAGGCATAAAATAATCTGAAGTGTTTTCCTGTGACAAATAAGTCATTTGATGTATACATTCACTTTCTCTTCTTAGATTTTCTTTTTTGAGGTAGTCTTACTATGTATCCCCAGAACCTGCTATGTAGACCAGGCTAGCCTTGAACTCACAGAGACCTACCTGCCTTTACCTCCTGAGTTCTGGGAGTAAAGGCATGAACCAGCACTCCTGGCTCATCCATTTCTATTGAGACAGCGTCTCGTGTCTTAGGCTGGCCTGGAACTCAGCTATGTTGCTGCTGATGACTTTGAATTTCTGAACTCTCTGTCTCAACTTCCCAAGTGCTGGGACTATAGGTGTCCACCATCACACTTGGTTTATACAGTGCTAGATACTGAATTTGGAACCTTGTGAAAGAGGGGTAGACCTTCTACCAACTGAGTTATATCTCCCACCCTACATAAATAATTTTATAATTAGTATTTCAAATTAGACACTCAGTCAGGGGTCCTGTCTAAGTATCATAGGTAGGTGACATATGATTTCTGTGACGTGAGAGAGAAGAAATTTAGTTACACAGCCCTCTACAACTTTCAGAGCACTCTCTCATGCTGTGAGTCTCCTCATCCTCTCAAAGTTCCCACTGTGAAGTTCCTTGTTTAGGTATCGTTCCTTGTTTAGGATCATTCAAAGCAAAGCTAGTCAGATGCATGCAGAGATAAATGGGCCTTAAGTCAAAGGGGATACAGAGAGAGCTAATCCAAGTGGTCACTGAAGGGAGTAGGCAAAAGCACCTTGACCTACGTACCCCCATTTTGACTTCATATTCCATTTTACCCATAGGGTGAAACCAAGTTCAGGGTCCCAGGCTCTAGGGGAGATAAAAACTTTTCAATAGCTGATCCACCTCCTCCTTAAACCATAGAAATGGTCTGTTATGTATCTTTAATTCTCTAAAACATCATGGCTGCTCCTAACAACTGCAAGAACAAATGAATCTGATTGGTTGGACTGAAAAGCTTAGTCTATGTCAGTTGACAATGATAGAAAACATAAAGAAAAGCCCCTAATCTTTGAATCCTGATTGGTAGAAAATTGCAACCCTTACTTGGCAACAGGTTTGTGGCTTTTGTGTTTATAAACCCTGCTTTAACCCCTGCTTGGGGCTGTCAGGAAAACAAGGCTCCTGATCCTTGTTGTGCAGCCCTGCAACGGTCAGTGGTATGGAAATCCTTTTTATGAATGCCATTGAACACCAATGCTAGAACCTCATTTAAGACCTCGGCTTGACCAAGGTTGTTGGCCAAGGGGGCCCCTCTGTAAGAACAATACACCTGGATGACCCTGACCCCACCCCCTAACAACGGGGCACTCACCCGCCATGCATTGCAACCTGTGAGGTGCAAAACCCCAGTGCGCATATGCAACCTTTCCTTTAAAAGGTCCTGCCACCCATCCCTCACTCTCTTCCTTTTGGCTCCTCTTGGGTTGGCTGACTACCCATCCCCCTCTCCCCCCTTTTCTAGTAAATAAACTCCACGTGGGTTGTTTATCCGTTGTTCCTTTCTTTATATCAGCAGCTGCAGCTTAAACAAAAGCACAACACCCTCTGCCAGGACCCTCCTCTGTCCATCAAGGAGGGAGCAAGGTGAGTGTGTCTCTTCCTAGTGTCTTGAGGCATCTGATCACCGTCCTGCCTCTGAACTGCTGAGTTACAGCTCAGGAGATGAGAGATGATGGCATCCCAGGCATTCTGTGGACATCCTGTGAGCACCCCTCTAGACTATTTCTCACGGGGAGAAATCACACACGTCTCAGGAAGTCATTGCCGGTAGCTCTTTCATTAATGAATCCAGCAAACAGCCACTGGGCACCTGCACCCCAGGACTGACATCACAGATGTTGATGGCTGCCCTGACATCACACTCTTCTTTATTCAGCCATCCCTACTCTGTGTTGATATGAACGAATTAAGAATGTCATAGAACAATGCCCCTTGGTCTTTATGGGGAGAACAAACCTCGTGGTTGGTTTCATTGTCATGGAGAACACCGTCTTCATAATCTCTGATCAGCGCTCGAGCTGCCAGCTTGTGAATCATCTGTGTGTAAGCAACGAGGGGGGGCGATTAAAATGGCTTTACATGTGTGTGAGAGACAGGTGAGTGCATGTGTGTGTTAGCTCATGTGCATGGTGCAGACATGCTAACAGTGTGTGTGTGCAGGTCAGAGCACAGCCTTCAGGTGTCAGTTCTCCCCTTTCCACCAAATTTAAGATTTTGCTGCTGTGGTAGCAAGGCTAGCAGGCTTCTGGAAGGTCTCAGCACTTGGGAGGCAGAGACAGGTGGATCTCAGTGAGTTTGAGGTCAACCTGGTCTACAAAGTGAGTTCTAGGACAGTCAGGACTGTTACACAGAGAAACCCTGTCTTGAAAAAACAGGGAAAAAAGGAAAGGGAAAAAGAGATCTGTGCCTTCACTGTAACCATCAGCAACAGTAAATGAACAGTTTTCCTCAGTTCTGAGAAAGGACTCAGAGAACCCCCAACTCCTATGTAATCTTGGCAAGCTGGACAAGCAGTAACGTGAGGACCAAGACTTGCAACTGGCATCTGAACTGGGGAGTTTTGTGTGGCCAAGCCCTTACCCAAAGGGGTCTGTGACAACTTGTTAGACAGAATGTGGTGGTGCATGAGTGGAGGCTGAGGCAGGAGAATTGCTCCCTATTCAAAGCCATCTTGAACTAGACAGTATCTCAAACAAAAACAAACAATCACATTTTGTTTTGAGAAAAGGAGGTCTCATGTAGCCTAGGCTGGCCTCAAACTTGCTTTGTATCCAAGGAGGACCTCACATTCCCACTCTTAATGCCTCTACCTCCCAGGTGCTGGGGTTGTAAATGTGCCAACACAATTCCACCTGGCAAAGATCTCACATTTACTTGCAGTTACTCATACCCATGGACACCTGTAGAGATACACCCAGATCAAAGAATTCCAAATGAAGACCCATTAAAAGGTGTGTCCCCATCCGGACTGCACAGAGAAGCCCTGACCACCCTTCATGTGTGCTGACACATCAGCACAGAAAAGCAAAGGAAGTCCATGGAGCTTATAGGAGAAAATTGAAAATTGTAACCTTCTGTCCATAGCTTAAGTGTATGTGTGTGTGTGTGTGTGTGGACCTGGAAGCAGGAGGTAGACTTCCACCTGCTTGCTAGTGCTCTCCCACTGAGTCTACCCCGCAGCCCAGTACTTTAAGGTTTGAATATTACAGTCCCAGTCGTCTTCTGCAGCTCAGTAGTTGACACCATTGTATGAAATTCCTTCTCTTGGATGAATGCACACAGAGTTGCCTGAAACAGGAGAAACACGAATGTTTCGTTAGCTTTTCTACTCCCAGTGTGTCACAGCTGTTCTGTTAACGTCCTCCCCTCTCAAGAGAAATCAAGAGCTCCCCCAGCCAGATACCCAGGGGGAGGGAATCATAATGCCAACAAGAGGCAAATCCACATTCACTGTCTTTCCCATGCTGGGAAGAATCAGGCATCTTTTTACCTGTGTACAATGAGGAATGAATCCGTACACGAGGAGTCGGTCATTATGAAACAAGGAGGGCACCTGGGCTGGAGCCTGCAGAGGCTCAGGGGCGTCTCTGCTGAGCTGCTGCCACTTCACAGAGACAGAGTGGCAGCTCGGGGAACGTATCCTGGTCATTTGGGCTTCTATCTGTAATAAAAGAAAAATGCTTCCTCTTCAGTGGTATCATTTGACAAGCAGCCTGGGGTGTATCTCAGTTGGTAGAGTTGCCTTGTAGGGATGATTGAATGGCATTAGTCCCCAGCACCCTAAAATAGCTACTTAACACTTGAAAGCTTAATTCTGTCTTTGGGGTTTTTATAGCTTTTTTGGTTTTTCTTTTCTTCCGGTCATGGGGTACTTTTCCATGGGGGGAAAAATTGAGACAAGGTCTTACTCTGTAGTCCTGGCTGGCCTGGAACTCGCTTTGTAAACCAGGCTGGCCTCAAACTCATAGTGATCCACTTGTTTCTGCCACCTGAGTGCTGGGACTAAAGGTGCCAACAGATTAAATATATGTATTTTTAGTTTCTCTATTTCAGTTTGTGGCAATGTCTCAACCATTGGTGGCATTTGCTACACGAGCTTGGCAACTCTGGTATTGCTCTGGGGGGATTGCCAGTGGGAATGTGAAATGTGTAGCTGCTATGAAAAAAAGAATGGCAAATCCTAAGAGAATGAAAGTTACTACATGAATCAGCAATGCCGATTCTGAGTACAAACCCATAATCGAACAAATGGAAGGGCTCAGACAGATACTGGGCCAGTATTCGCCTCTGGGTCATTCACAGCAGAATACGGTAGAAATAAGCCACGCCCATAGATAGGCTAACAAATGAGTGTGTGTGTCTATGATGGAATTATTTTATGTGTATATTTGATAGACTGTTAGTCATTTCTAAAATGGGTACTGTGGCACATACCTAAAATCTCAGCACTGGTGCAATGGAGGCAGTAGGATCAGGAGTTCAAGTCCAGCCTCAGCTCAGCCTGGGTTATATGAAACTCTTTTTTCAAAACTCAATAAAAAAAGGTATTTGGCATTAAAATGAAATGAAATCCTAGCCAGGCAGTGGTGGCGCATGCCTTTAATCCCAGCACTCGGGAGGCAGAGGCAGGTGGATCTCTGTGAGTTCGAGACCAGCCTGGTCTACAAGAGCTAGTTCAGGACAGCCTCCAAAAGCCACAGAGAAACCCCCGCCCCCCAAAAAAAGAAATGAAATCCTGCCAAAAACTCAATACAGATGAGTCTTGTGGACATCATGCTAAGTAAGTCAGACACAAAAGAATAAATGTGTTATGCCTCTGTATCTAGAAGTATCTGGAAAAGGCAAATTTATAAATTTGTAGAATATATATTAGGCATTGGAAGTAGAATAGATATTAGGCACTGGAGGCAGCAGGCAATACAGCGTTATTATTTAGATTTTCTGTTAGGGATGGTGATGAAGTTCTGGAAATGGCTGGTAATGCTGGTTACACATTGTGAGTAAATTTATAACAATGAAACTGACTTGTAAATCTTGCAAGTAATTTATCACATTGAAAAACTAACCACTGGGTGTAGTCACCTCTGTAAACCTGTACTGTGGGGTAGAGGGAAGAGGAGAGCTGGGATTAAAGGCGTGAACCACCATGTCTGACTTGGTCCTTATTATTTAAGAAAATGTTTTTAAAAGCTTTGACCTCCTTATAGGTCTTGTCTATTCACAAAAAGACAGAAGTTACTATCACACTTGCAAGAAGATAGGATTTAAAAACAGGAATACACATAAGATGTTTTTAAAAACCCACATACCTGTTTTTTCCAACTCTGCTTGGATTTTGAGTTAAAATATTCAAATACTCCAGCACCACACTGAGACAAGGTCCTTAAGATGTGACGATTTGCTGTAGAACTGATCACATTTCACACATTTTAATTTTTGTTGTTACTTTTTATTTGTTTTGGTTTTTCGAGAAAGGGTTTCTCTATGCAATATCCCTGGCTGTCCTGGAACTCACTCTGTAGACCAGGCTGGCCTTGAACTCAGAGATTTACCTGCCTCCTGAGTGTTGGGAGCCACTCAGCCTACTCTCAGATCATCAGCATATGACCACCTGTCTAACCGGTTTCCTCTTGGCAAGGCACCTGTGGAAACGGACTCTCACTTGTCAAGGACAAGTAGTTCACGGGACAGTGTAGGAATTTGCAAAGTTCATGCAGCTCACAGGCTCTTTTCTCTCTCATTATATTGGTGATTCTTTGGGTGGTTTTTAGTTTTGCTTTGTCAGTCACACATGCAACAGTTATAATTTTCTCTGGAAATTCTGTTCCTTTTCAAATATTTTCCCTTAAGATTCAATGGGGTGGGGGACTAATGTTTCTCAAATTTCTTATTTGGAGTTACTAACTACAACTACTACTAATCCTGGGAACTTTTCTGACTCAACAGAGACAGGTACATATGAGAAAACAACACTTGGAACACTAACCATGTCTCACAGTTCTGGCAAGGAGAGTAGGGCATGCATACACAGAACAAGGAAAAGGCCTCAGAAATACACATAGTGCCAACTGTTGAGAGTAAGCATAGAATCAATGGTAGGTTCTGGTAGGTTCCAATGGGGAAAATACAATGTAAAATATGATATGAAAAGCTCCACCTTCACCATATACAGGAGCTTATCTTGGTGGAAGAAGTACGGTACAGTGAGATGGGAAAAGAGTGCCTTATCAAAGCCTGCCTTTTACAGATTGAAACACAGGCCCCTCTTGTAGAAAAGGGAAACTGTATAAAAAAATATCTTGCAGACATGAAAGCATTATCTGAATTTGACTATTGTCCTTAAAACATGTACCCATGTCTATTACATTTTAACTCTATAACTGCAAGTAGCTCAAAAGAGCAGGATATGTCTGACTTGATATTAGTTAAGCCTGCAAAAATGCTGAACTCTATGTCTAGAATAAGGTTATGCAGGGGGTGGGAAGGTGTATTTGGGGAAGCATAAAGGGAAACAATGGGGGCTTTCATTATGATTATGTTTTCCTTAAAATATGACATATTTCTTAAAAGAAAAAAAAAAGGAGCCAATAATAAAGCTGCTCATGTAACCCCAGTAAGAAAAACTCTAAGTATAAATAAAGACAGCTCAAGCTATTCAGGACCACTTGAGTGTATCCACTTGGTGGTCAGTTTTCCTTCTGACAATGACCCTTCCCTGCCACAGGATCTGAACCTGAGCCCAGGCTGAACCCTGGTACCTGAATGCTGGGATTAAAGGTCTTCCTCTGTTACTTTGAGAGTTCATGGCCAGCTTGGGCTGCTCGAGACCCTGCCACAAAGCCAGGCATGGTGGCACATGCTTGCAATCTCAGCATTTGACAGTCTGAAGTGAGAGGATCATAAATTCCAGACCAGCTTGGTCTGTGTAATAATTTCCCGGCTAGCCTGGTCTATTGAGTGAGACCTTGTCATAAAACAAACAACTAATGCAAAGGGGAAAAAAATAAGCAGATGCACCGAGAGTTGTGCAAACAGCTAGAGCTACTTTTAATCACTTATAGCCATAGTGCACCTTCAGAGGCCATGAAGAGACAGGAATGGAATGCTGGGAAGGTATGTGGGTGTCTTGGACACCAGACAATGGGGGCTTGTGGTCAGAGCTCTCTTGTAAGGACAGCACAGCAAGTCTACAAATCACCTCACTAATCTGCCTCATGCCCTGCCTCAGAACAGGGGCACAGGGACCTCTGGTGTCCTGGGGTGGGAGCTGTGCAGGAAGAATCTAGGAGCTTCGGGCCAGGCACCAGGTGAGAGGCTTTACACAATCAGCAGGAGCACCCTGCCCTGCCCCGCCTCGCACTTTCCTTACACAGATGCTAACTACAATTGGCAAGAATGAGTCCAACAACTTGTGGAAAGGGTTTCAGTGCAAATGCAGGAAACTGATAGATAGATAGATAGCACAGGGAGGGAGAAGGCAGGTGTGAGACAGGGTAGCCCCAAGTGAAGGCATTGTCAACCATTCCCAAATCAGCCCCAGGGAGCTAGGCCAGGCCGCTAAGGACAAGCTAGTCACCTGAACTCTTAAGCAAAATAATAATCCCATGAGGTAGGTATTTCATTTCCATCGTCATTTTACATATGAAACAGCCTGCCCAAGGTCCCTGTAGCGGTGGGACCCTGGCAGCATGGTCCCAAGCCAAGAGCTCAGCCCCTCTGCAACATACAGGTTTCATATACTCATACCAACTTCTAAACTTGTCCCCTAGCTGCCTTTGTCACCATGGAGACCTGATCTCCGAGACGTACCCGACAGCACAGGTGAACAGTCTGGTGTGCTGGATATTTCTTTTCACAAGCTGCAAGGTCAGATTCTCACTCTGGAGGTGCCCATCAGATATGAGGAGAATGTTCCGTAACCCTTCAGAAGGGTACAGGAAACTTAAATAGCGGAGAATTTTCCAGAAGTCTGTGTTCCCCAGGGTAGGTGCTGCAGACTGCAGGGGAGGAAGCGTCATATCTTAAGGTACATTCATCAACTGTGGGGTGAACGTGTCAACTGCTACACTCTGGATGTTATGACAAATTAAGGCTCCTTCCAGTCCCCCAGTAAGGATTCACTCCAAACACCAGGGGATGCTGAAGGAAAAGCTCTTTAGTGATAGTGATGTCTGGTTCTGGCAAATGTCCAAAGAGAAACTGGTCCTGAACAAAAATCCTTCGCAGCTTGGATAGATTTTGAGCTATAGCGTTCCATATATGCTGTCACTTGTAAATCTCTTATAAGGCCCAGATCCAAGTTACGATTTGAGCAATTAAATTAAACACATTTAATTTAAATTAATTTAATTAAATTAAACAGAGACAGACACTGCAATCTTGGCCATTTTAGACAAAAGGGACATTTGCACAGCAAATATATTGTCCCAGTTATTTTGTATCAGAGCAGTGCTGTTCTTCTTGGGTAGTTGTTAACCCGAGTCCTCCTGCCTGGCTGGCAGTCTTGGTGAACAAAGCTTAACAGACTTCCTAACCCTGAGCTCTAACTGTATTAGAGGTCTGCTCTACTTTTCTAATCTTTCTGTAGTTCCTAAGAAGCCCGGTGACCACATCACTTATCTTCCAGTCGAATCTGAAGCAGCACTCCTGTAGCTAAATTCTACTTTTGTATAACTTAATATTTCCTAGGTAAGTTTACTGGCAAGTCTTTTTAACATCAGTTTATTACTCCCAGCCTCTCCATCATGGACACCCGCCTGATGTTATTAATTCCTCATTCATTGAAGCAAGCATGTCGGAACCTGGAGACACAGTGTCATAAAAAATTAGTTTCATGGAACAAAGATACTTATATCCTTCTAGTTTATTCCATGCCCCATAGCAACTATAATACTACCACTGAATATCTAAAAACTCGTTTTCAAGGAACTGAACATCTGTGCAGAGAAACATGTTGCCGAAGCAACCTTGAATTTGCCGGCCTGGGCAATACGACGGTTCATTTTCCAAAATGCTTATGGAGTCATATAGTCATATTTTGTGGTAGGGATGTAGCCAATTTTTCTTCCTGGTTGTTTAATTTTTTTATTATATTTTTTGACTTGTGTAGGGAGTGAGGTGGAGCTCATGGTTGTCATGGAGCACGTATAGAGGTCACACAACAACTTGTGTAAGCCAATTTTCTCCTTCTAACATGTGGGTCCCAGGGTGGAACTCAACCAATGTCTTTACCACTGAGCCTTCTCACCAGCCCCTTTCTTAGGCTTTTTTTTTTTTTTTTTTTTTTTTTTTTTTGAGGCTGGCCTCAAAACTTTCTAAGTAGCTAACTTCCTTGTTCTGAATTCATGATCCTCCTGCCTCTGCCTGTTGAGTGCTGAGATTACAAATTTGACTTTTCTCTTTTCACTCTTGCTAAATTCCAGTTAAATAAAGGTCATGCCATTCTTACCATCACCATCATCAGAGGCCACTGCTGTGGTATGGATAACTGGCATCTCCCATCCCACAAAGGTTTTATTATCTGCCTGTGGTACTATTGGTAGTTGATGGGACCTAGTGTACTAGGATTCAGATTGGGGTGTGTGCCCTTAAAGAAGGGGATACTAGGCCCCTGGCCCCTGCCTTTCTCTGCTCCTGAGCCCTGAGATGAATGACTCTCCTCCCTCTGCTGTAATAAGCTGTGCTGCCAAAGGACCAAAGCCAGAAGGCCAAGCAAGTACAGTCTGAAACCTCTGCAAGTGTGAACTAAAGAAACTCCTCTCCTTATGAATTGGTTTATGCATGCATTTGTAGAAAAAGCTGACTCACATCCACCAATGTGCAAACATCCCAGGATTAAGTTCTGGAAAGCACCACTCAAGCTTCAAAGACAAAGACTCAGGAGGGGAGGACAGTTCTCTTACCATAATGAATTCTGTGGCCATCTTATTGTTTGCAATATACTTAGGATATGAAAATAGCTCCTTGTAACCTGTGTAATAAGAAGGTATGACATATTGCCATTAAACACTCACCAAACTGATCACTAATAAACACCAATGCTACTGTACAATACTGCTTCTGCCGTAAAGAACATTAGAAATTTATGTGAATGTTTCCTTTACAGAGAACTATGTACAAACACTTTAATATACAAAACACTCATGTTTCAAGCATATTTTATAAGCTCTACTATATAAGATGTTCTTAGTCAAGTTTTACATAGAGATCTCTGCATCATCCATGAAAAGCAAACTGGAGGACACTTCAGTGGCATGGGCAGCTCAGCCCCCACAAGGCAGAGATTCCAGCAAAGTGCTCACCATCCATGTTCCTGGCAGAACAATCTTAGCTTCATTGTAAAAAAAGCTAGATGGATGGCATAGAAGATGACAGTCAACAGGACAGGATTGTTCCCTGACCCTACTCTAATCTATCTGTCTGTCTGTCTTTCTATCTATCTATTTATTTTTGTTTTTGTTTTTCGACACAGGGTTTCTCTGTGTAGCTTTGGAGGCTATCCTGGCACTCGCTCAGTGGACCAGGCTGAGCTTGAACTCACAGAGGTCCACCTGTCTCTGCCTCCTAAGTGCTGGGATTAAAGGCGTGCACCACCACTGCCCGGCATTTATTTATTTATTTATTTATTTATTTATTTATTTATTTATTTGAGACAGGGCCTTGCTCTGTAGCTCAGGCTAGCCTGGAATTCACAATGTAGCCCAGGCTAACCTTGAACTCTTGTCAGTTCTACCGCCTCAGTCTCTGTAGTGCTGGGATTACAGAGATGAGCCATCATGGGGCGGCTCAAAGGCACTATTAACCATTTGATTGGTTATCCTAAGATTATTCTTGTAATCCCTTTACCAGTATGTAATGCCCAACTAGGATGACATAGCCAAATAACTGTGTTTTAAGCCATCTTAAGTAATTTGGTGGTTAAGCCACTAACCTGATCCATAGATGGAGCCACCACTCCTAGCACTGCCCTGTCATATTCTTGAGTTGTCCCTGCTCTCCTTCCTGGAGGGTGACATTGACCTTCTACTAACAGTGCTGGCCTGGTGCTGCCTGAGCCATTTCTAACATATTATCTATGAGTGAACTGGTTGCAAATGTTGGTCCTGTCTTTTGGGCCTTCCTATTAAATAAACCAAGGTTCTTATGTTTTGTTCAGCTGATGATTACACTGGTCACATTTGTGTCTTACCAACTGTATGTATGTATGTATGTATGTATGTATGTATGTATATATAGCAAAGCTTAAAATCATTGGCCTATGTTAGCTCCACCCATACAAGACTATGATGTCAGGGCTATAGTCATACAGATGAGAAAAAAACAAGGCACCAAAAGTTTAAGCAGACTTGCCCAAAGTGACTGCTGAGCTTATGAATGGGAGAGGTGGGATCTTCACCAAGAGGTGCTGACTTCAGCCCTCTATGTTTCAGTTTCATGCTAAGCTATCTCCCACTGCACAGGCGAGGCCAGCCAGGCCCCATCAGTCTGCACATGCTCATGTTAAAGAAGAGATACAGGAAGGACTGGGGACAGTGCACTAACCTGTGCCAAACTGCATAATATTTACTTTTTGCTCCTCACCCACCAGAGACAAAGCGTACAGGGCAACTTGCTTGGCTTGCATGAATGTCACACCCTCCATGGAATTGGAACAGTCAAGACAAATAATCACTTCATTCTTTTCACGGAGATCAGGAAGGGTAGCTGCAAGATCCGGTTGAAAGACAAGCATGCAAGCCTAAAAGGAGAGACACTGGGTCAGAGGTTCTCAGAATTTAAACAGGGAAACACCTACAATTCTGAAAGCGTTTAGGGCCTGTGAGATGGCTCAGTAGGTAAACATGCCCTTTGTTCAAGCCTGATGACCTGACTTCAACCCCCAGAAGCCACAGGGAAGTAGAGAACATGCTCCAAGTTTTCTTTTGGCCTTTACAGGCTTTCTGTGGCACATGCTCACAACACACACACACACACACACACACACACACACACACACACACACACACACACAGGAACTCCACACTCAAGAACTTAAAAGAAGAAAATATCCAGTAAACTAAGGCTACCAAGATAAAACAGATAACAATTTCTCTTTTCATTCTTTTGAGGCAGTCTCCACCATCTAACAAAAGCTAGGCTAAAATTGCTATAGTCAAGGGTGACCTTGAACTTTTGATTCTCTTAACTATTTTTCCAAAGCACTAAGATTACAGGTATGTATCATCACTCCTAGCTATTATTTTTCCAATAATAAAACCACCAACTGGGGGCTAAAGAGTGGGGGGCATTGTAGGCATTCAAATAAAAAGCAGAATGTTAGAGATGGAGATGTAAACATGAAGGACAAAAACACCTGAGAAATCAAGAGTCTACAAGGGGTCTGGGATACAGTTCGTGGTAGAGTGCTTGCCTAGTACAAACAAAGGCGTTGGTTTGATCGCCAGCATTGCATAAAATGGATGTGGTAGTTCCCTGTAATTCCTACCTATGGGTAGTAGAGGTAGGGGGATCCGAAGTTTAATGACTTTCAGGCCAGCCTGGGCTACACAAGACCCTGGTACCTCAAATATGGACAATCTAAAAAAACAAAACAAAACAAAAACAAAACAAAAAAACACCCCAGAAACCCCACAGGATCTGACCTAATGAATGGCTGCATCTCTCTCACTCACACACTATTATTAAAGGAACACAGATGCTGCAGTGACTACTAAAACATGTGCACAAACCTCTTCTTTTTTTTTTTTTTGGTACAAATGCTGCTTGGCCAATGACTAGGATTCTCATCTGTTAGCTCAGTCTTAATTATCATAAATCTATATATTTTATAAGACTTATCTTATTGGACACCTTCCGTTGGTGTCCTCCCTTGCTGGTGGATGAAAAGGGGAAAAGAGGACACTTCCTGTTTGTCCTTGCTTAAATATGAGTCTCCTTGCTATGTCATTTCCTGTCTGGATCATCACTTCTCTACTACATTTCCCAGAATCCTCTTTGACTCCTAGTCCCGTCTAACTTGCTGCCTCATTGGCTAAATAGAACTTTATTTATCATCCAATAAGACAAACACATACACAGAAGCACTTCCCCCATCATCACCTCTTTTCTGTCTAAATAAAAAGGATAACTTATCTTTTATAATAACTGAAGAAAACTATAGCCATAACTATCTGTCTTCAACTCTAACAAAGACCACAGAAGGATAATATATAAACTCTAGAACTGACAGAGATATCGCTGCCTGGACAGTCACCCGAAGTTCCTCTGTAACGTTGGAGTACCCATCTTCAGCCTATAGGCCACAGTGTGTCTGGCAGACTTCTCAGTGAAGCAGGAAATTTTAAACTGTCCACCTGTATTGGCAGTTTGTCAGCCACTTTCCTCTGTGTCCTGCAGAATGTCTGGCAGATGCTTCCATGAAGCAGGAACCCTTCAGGACTGCCCATCTTGTTTTGTAAGTTCAGCAGTCACTTTCCTGAGGGTCCTGCAGCACAAACCTCTTCTTAACCAGTATGTAAACTAGTCCTACTATCTTTAAATTTCAGTTTTGGGTTTTTTGTTTTGTATTTTCTTTTTTTTTTTCCACTTGGAAAACGTTGGAAATGGCACGTCCAACACCCTTTATCTTCTCTTTAGCTCTTCTGCTGAAAAATTTGGCTTTCACGATGACAGGTTGCTTAGGGAGCTCTCCCTTCCCCAGAACTTTGTAGTAGCCTGATTGATTGCACAACATCAGTGATGGGGGCAGCTCCAATCTTGTTCTTGGCAGCATTGACCCGTATCTGCTCACTGACCAGTGTCCACACTTATCCAGGTTGACAGTCGGGCAGAAGCTCTGGTTCCTCTTTAAGTGGTAATGCCTCATACCAACTTTCCCAAAGTAACCTGGATGGTATTTGTCGAAGTTGATCCTGTGGTGATGCATGCCTCCTGGATGCTTGCGGTGGTTACCAATGCGACAGTGGCCATGGCTCACGTGGCCCTGGAGTTTCTGGGTCTTCCTCAGTCTGGATGGCATGGCAGCAGCAGCTTGTTTTGTATTTTCAAGACAGGATTTCTCTGTAGCTTTGGAGCCTGTCCTGAAATTTGCTTTGTAGACCAGGCTGACCTCGAACTCACAGAGCTCTGCCTGCCTCTGCCTCCCAGGTGCTGGGATTAAAGGCGTGCGCTACTACTACCTGGCAAGTTTCACTTTTAAGTTCTGTTTTAATTTTGTTTTTTATGTGCATGGGTGTTTTGTCTGCATGGTTATCTATGTACCATGTGTTGCTGTAAACAAAAAGAGGATGTTGGATCCCCTTAACCAGAGTTTCAGATGGTTGTTAACCTACCATGTGGGTGCTGAGAATCAAACCTGGGTCCTCTGGAAGAGCCACCAGAGCCACTGAGCCACCTCTCCAGTCTTTTAAGTTATTTTTATTAATTTTTTTATTTCTAAATTACTTTGTTTATTTAGTGTGTATGTATGTATGGGCACATGTGTGTGGAAGTGAGAGCACAATTTGTGGGGGCCTGTTCTCTTCTTCTGCCAAGTGGGTATCTCAGAGCAAACTCAGGTCTTCAGACTTCCTTTTAAGCCCCAAGGTACAGTTTTAATTTTAACCAAAGTAGCAATTATTTGTTACAAAGGCACACAATTGTATTATGGCCATAAGTAAACACACACACACACAAACACAAACACACACACAAACACACACACACACACACACACACACACACACACACACACACACATATTTGGATTTTCAAGAGAGGGTTTCTCTATGTAGCCCTGGTAGTTGGCTCTTAAGCTAGGCTGGCCTTGATGGGATTAAAGGTGTGTGCCCCCACTGTCTGGCTAATTTTATTTATTTTTAAAAAGTATTTTAACTGCATTTTGCTTATTTATTAGTTTATTTATTTTTATTTGTGTGTGTGTGTGTGTGTGTGTGTGTGTGTGTGTTTGTATGTATGTGGGTGGGTGGATGCACACATGACCCTGTGTGCACACGGAGGTCTGAAGAAAATTTATGGGAGTTGCTTTTCTCCTTCTAGCATGTGGGCTCCAGGGATCTAAACTTGGGTTGACAGACTTAGAGGCAAACACCTTTAACTCCTGAACCATGTCTCTGGGCTTTATTTTTCTAGTATCAGCTGTTTTTTGTTTGTTTGGTTGTTTTTTTTTTACATTTACATATTTGTGTGTGTTCGAGTTGAGGTCAGAGGATAACTTGTAGAAGTCAGTTCTCTCCACCATGTGGGTTCCAGGTAACAGGAATACCAGCTGTATCTTGGTAGCTGTGTCTCCTGGCATATAAAATGCCTCATGCAGTGAAACATCCTTGAAACTATAGTCAGGTTGTTCCTGATACATCAGAAACTAAGGCACCAGGGCATTTCACATGCACTAAGGCGGAGTCTGCATCCTAAAAAGACCCACCTCTCTTGTAACATCACTCAGACTGTGATTCTGTGCCATACACCCTGTGGGCATTTCTAGAAGGTCATAGGAAGAAATGCCCTAAGATGAAGGTGTGATCCACCATGATTTGGGAGGGAAAGGGCCACCTCACCCCATGAATAAACCACCCGTTCTGTAAGTATTCATGAAACTTGCTAAAAATCCATGAAAAAAGGCACTGGGCTTCTTCTTGCCTTTGTGACAGCCCACTTCAATCTCTTTGGAGTGTTTGCTTTGCTTAGCTTTGCTAAACAAACTGGCTAAACTGTCTATGCCTCTAAACTGTCTTCTTTCCTTAAAGGAGACACAGACCAAGAACCACCCTCACCCCACTAACACCAGATAGGGTGGCACATGCCTGTACTTCTAGCACCTGGGGGACTAAATCAGGAGGATCACAAGTTCAAGGCCAGTCTGGGATACAAAGAAAGTTCAAGACCAGTTTAAACTACATAGAAAGACCCTGTTTCAAAAAACAAATTCCAACTTTAGTAGCATATTCATTCATATATTTTCCCCAATAGATGGTATCTCCCACTTATACTATTATCATTATCATCATCATTATTACTATATTTTTGAGACAGGGTCTTGTATAGCACATGCTGGTCTTAAATTTTGTATGTAAGGATAATATCAAACTCCCGATTTCCCCCTGCCTCTACCTCCCAAGCACTGGATTAATAGGCACGAGGCACTATGCTCAGCCACTTCATGTATGTATACATGTGTGTATGTATGTATGTATGTATACATGTATGTATGTATGTATGTTGGTGTTTTCTTGCTATGTAGCCAAGGCATGCCTTGAACTAGTGGTAACTCTCCTGCCTCAGCTTTTTTAAATGAACTATCACATTTGGCAGTGTTTCTTACTCCTAAGTAAGAAGGAACATACCTCACTTTCTTTTTCTGGATGTTTTTCAACCCACATTCTTGGGAGATAGGCATCATGCAAACCAATGTGGAGAGAAAATCCACTGCTGTCTAAGGAGCTGCCTTCCACAGTGCTAATTACAGCTTTACAGTCTGTACTCTGCAAAAGAAAACAAGCACACAACAAGGTAAAGAAGGGAATGACAGCATCCTGCCTGTCTGTACTAACCTGCCATCCCGTAAGTACCTGGATTATTCACATAACTCCATTATGAAGCAACACTGCAGTAATACATTCCAAAGTTATGAATGGCCACTATCAGATGGGTTAAGTTTCTGAAACTCTCAGGTTGACCGGTACAGTCAAATCTAGTTAAGTCTGAGACAATTCATTCTGTATCTAAAGATCACAGATCTATATGCTTATCTGGATACAGCAGAAAGCATACCATATAATCAGAACAACAAAACAACATTCAGGAGACACCTTGAGATTATACTTTGTAAAGTAGGTATTCGTAAATATGAAACAACATTTGAAGGCCGAGATGATAAGTTTTAAAATAAAGATGACCACACAGTACACTGTAAAATGGCCACAGGACTCTGCATTCCAGGACACTGACGCTTTTTGCAGTGACTTAGGATCTCCCCCATTTGGAAGTGGCATCTATTGTTCTACTCTTGAATTTGCCAAGGGGTTGACCATGTGACTTCCTTTGGTCAGTACTACTGGCAAATGTGATACAAGCATGAGACTGAACAGTATGCCACAGGGCTGGCCTTGACTTGTTGCCAGTGGGAACTCATCCACCACCACATGAATGACCCTGAACAAGCGTGATTACGATGAGAGACACACAGTGGCCATACAAAGTGACACAGGCCAGCAGCTATGTTCCTAGACTATCTTGTCCCAATCAAGTCACAGCCACCTGCGGATGAAAACTGATATTTTAAGCCACAAAGTTGTGAAACTGTTTGTAACAAAGGGAACGGATGAGGAGGGCTTGCTCCAAAATGATTAAACCCGCACACTAACTTCTGCTCCCTAGAGAAAGCTAAGATCTCATAATGGAAGAGAATCAATAAAAACCATGTGTGGGGTCACAAGAGGACTGGGGATAGCAACAAAGAAAGCTGCTAACACATTTTTTATTTTTTGCTTGTTTGTTTTGTTTTTTTGAGACAAGGTTTCTCTATAGCTTTGGAGACTGTCCTCCAGCTCACAGAGATCTGCCTGTCTCTACCTCCTGAGTGCTGGGAGTGTGTGCCACCACTGCCTGGTCTGTTAACACATTTTTTTTCCTGGAGCTGAGGACTGAACCCGGGGCTTTGAGCTTTCGAGGCAAGCTCTCTACCACTGAGCCAAATACTCACCCCCTTGATAACACATTTTTAGGAGGATGAATAATTGTGAATTTGTGGTAGGTGACTTAGCAAAAACAATTTCTACCCAAATGAGACAGAAGCCTACAATGTACTCATTGGCTCTGAGGAGCCAGGAAAGGAAGGCTCACAGCCTGGAGGCACCAGTTACTGAGCCCTGGGCAGGAGCCTCTGACCCATGTAAACCAAGCAGTGTCATTTATCCCTCATCTAAAGGAAATTAGAGATGTATTACTTAAGAGAATTCAGCCAATAGAACTCAGGCTAGGAAGCTTTGGGCTTATGAAGCTTAGAGTACAGGGCTGCTTCACTTAAGGGAGAGAAAAGTTAAGCCAGCATTCTACACCAGCCCCTTACTCATCTTTCCCCTTCATCTGCAAACATCCTGATTTTAACTGACCAATTCTTGATCTTATTCAGAATGATGAATACAAAGAGTCACCCATACTCTTGGACTTTAAAATGAAATATGGAGACAATAAACAAAAAAGCCAGTGTGGGAAGAAAAACTCACAGAGACAGGACACAGGAAAAAAAGAAAAAAAAAAAAACATTAAACGTATTTTCAAGCCAGGCATGGGGGCATAGAACTTTTTTTTTTAATTGAGACAGGATTTCTCTGCATTATGCTGGCTGTCCTAGAGCTCATGCTGTAGATCAGGCTGGCCTCAAACTCAGAGATCTGCCTGCCTCTGCTTCCAGTGCTGGGATTAAAGGTGTGCATCACCACCCCCACCACCACCACCACCGGGAGCAAGGGGGCACACAATTCTAATTCTAGCTTTTGGAGACTAGGGCAGGAGGCTCAGGAGTTCAAAATTAGCCTCTGGTACATATCAAGTTCAAAGCTATATCCCCAGCCTGGAGGTCACTTTTTAAAATGAATATTATATAGAGGTTAAAAAATAAAATGTCAGTGCTGGAAAGGTACCTCAGTGGTTAAGACCATTTACGGCTCTTGCAGAGGGCTAAGGTTTGGTTTCCAGCACCTACATGGAGGCTTATAACTATCTATAATGCCAGTTCCAGAGAATCCAATGCTGTCTTCTGGCCAGAATGGGCACCAGGCACTCAGGTGGTATGCATATATGCATACAGGCAGACACTCATCACAGAAAATAAAAATAAACAATTTTTTGTTGTTTTTTTGAGACAGGGATTCTCTGTATAGCTTTGTTAGCCTGTTCTGGAACTTACTCTGTAGACCATGTTGGCCTTGAACTCACAGAGATCCTCCTGCCTCTGCCTCTTGAGTGCTGGCATTAAAGGCATGTGCCACTATTGCCTGGCCAAAAAAAAAAAAAACTTTATCTAAAAAGAAAATACCATCCTAATACATTTATTGGTGCAATGATAAACATATTTACATACTCCTATCAAAACAGGGTGTCAAAAAGCAACTTCCTCCTCACCCCAATAATGAGGATCAAAGCCAGGGTTCATACATGCTGGTCAAACACTATACACTGAGTTACACCCCATCCTTACATAAAGTAGATGAATAAAGACAAAACAGTAAAAATGAATATTGAAAGCCCTGGGACAACAGCAGAGAACAGCTCAAGTGACAACTGGACTCCAACCTGTGGAGCAGCAAGGGGCAATGACTGCTGCTTGTGGAAGCTGGTGTCTTGTTAGATCACTTTTAGACCACATACATACATTTTTGATATGATAAAATTAATGATAAACTAGGAGCTCTTCAGAAACCAGTGCAGGATTCACTGACCTTTTGTCTCAGTTCATGTGTGTCACTGGAAATGAATTCAATCTTGTAGGGCATCTCAATGGACATAGCCAGGGAGAAGCTACCAAAAATGAAGAGGACATATTAGTACAGGATCTTAAATTCCCACTCACAGTTGCTTCAAATAGTTTTTCTTCTTTTTCTTTTCATTTTCACAGCACTAAGAATCAAAGCCAGGGCTTCATGAGTAAGAGCAAGCAGTCGAGCAGTGAACTCTACCTCCCAGCCTTTCCAACATTGCAAATGAAAACTTCAGCTATAAAGCCAATGCCCATTGAATGAGTTAACCCACAGGATTTATATTTTAGGTACTGACCTTTGCTTCGTCCCTATTTCCTTTATACAAATCTTCTCCACTGTATCCTGTTAGAAGAAAAGTATATGTGAATAAGAGAATTTCCAGTAAGTTTTAGGGTACTACAGTGATCTCAGCCAAACACAGCTAACAGCATCAAGAGAGACAGATTCATTTCCAAGCAGTGACACATAGCCAGGAACACCTCTAACCATTACTGTAAAGATTTTTTTTTCTTGAAATTTTTTTTTCTTAATGCCTGTAGGTGTTTTCCTTGCATATGTGTACTAGGTATATCAGTGATTCCTCTGGTACTGGACTTACAGTTTTTAGCTGTCATGAGGGTGTTGGGATTTGAACTCAGGTCTTCTGCAAAAGCAACAAGTGCTCTTAAACCACATAGCCATCTCTCCAGCCCAATATATATATATTCACTATGGTGCTTTGGCTGTCCAGGTTAGCTTTGAATTCACAGAGATCTACTCACCTCTTCCTCTCAATTGCTGGGATTAAAGACGTGCTATACCTTGCTTCCATCAAATCTCATCTTAAGCACACCCACCTGAAGGTTCTCATTCAAAGCCTTGTCCTGTTGCCAGGGCGCTACAGTGGCAGGCATGAAGAAGATGGCCACAGGGCTTTGGATGCTGAGCTCCGTGATGTAGGTGATTTTGATGAGAACCTTAGCCCGAGGGGGTAAGTTTCCAACACTCACAGTGAAGACATCCTGAAATACAAACAGCTACTCAGAAGTGTATCCACTCTCTGCTAGTTAATTCCTTGTGTCACTAGAGTGAGCCAAGTTCTTTCTCAGAAAATGGTGACAGACCATCGCTAGTGTAAAGGGGAACTCTGGAGCAACTCACTAGTGATGGGGACAGGGTGACATCTGTGGGAAGCAGACGAGAGGACAGCTATTGGGAAAGTGCTCAAGGCACTCCACATTGAGTCACTACTTTGCACTCTGCCACGTGGGTGTCCCCACCCAACCCCTTGAGGGACCTGTGGCTTCTTTGACCTTGATGGCATTTGGCACCGGGTCCCCAGTGGGTGCAGAAAGTGGCTTTCAGCTTGCCCTAAGCTGAATCTGCTCAGTAAAGGGTAAGTTTATAATTGCACTTTTTTAAAATATCTAAAACCCTTTGAATGGAATATGATAATTATTGTAGAAGCCAGCAATCCAATGATCGGGAAAATGGAAAAATAGGAGAAATACTTTTCAGTCTTTCCCCTTTTCTTTCTTCTTGCTCTGTCTTCCTGCCTCCTTCCCTTCTTTTCTTTCTTTCCAGTCTCATGTATCCTAAGTTTGCCTCAAGCTCACTCTATAGCCAAGGGTGACCTTGAATGCTGAGCCTCCCATGCTAAGACTCACAGGTATGTTACACCATGCCTGGTTTGTCTGGTGCTAGATGGAACCTAGGGCTTCAAGCAAACACTGCCGCCTGAGCTACTACTGATATAGGAGACACTGAGAATAATAAATTAAATTATGAAGCCACTATTAAGACTGTTTAGGAAATACGAGGTTCCACAAAGTAGAATTTAGCTAAAGGAGTGCCCCCAGCTCTCTTAATACAGGAAGAGCATAATTCTGCCAGGCAAACAGGAAACAGGACAACCCTGGTTGGCAGCTGCCTGGGAGAAGCAGCCCTGGCCCATCTCGGGATGACTATGACAGTATCTAATGTCATAAATCTCCCCATTTGAAAGGGACAAGATCGGCCGGGCGTTGGTGGCGCACGCCTTTAATCCCAGCACTCAGGAGGCAGAGGCAGGTGGATCTCTGTGAGTTCCAGGCCAGCTTGGTCTCCAGAGCGAGTGCCAGGATAGGCTCCAAAGCTACACAGAGAAACCCTGTCTTGAAAAACCAATAAATAAATAAATAAATAAATAAATAAATAAATAAATATAAATAAAATAAAAAAATAAGAAAGGGACAAGATCTCTTGACTTAATTGGGAGCATGGAGGGGAGGGGAGAGGGAGCTAGAAGAGAGAGAAGGTGAGAAGAGGAGGGGAGAGGAGGATATGAGAGAGCAGGAAGATTTAATCAGAGGAAGAATAGAGAAGAGCATGAAAATAGATTCCATAATAGAGGGAGCCATTATAGGTTTAAAAAGAATTCTAGCACTAGTGAAATGTCCAGAGATCTATAAGTTTGACCCCTACTAACAATCTAAGCAATAGTGGAGAGGCTACCTTAAATTTAAATGCCCTTCTCTGATAATGAGATTGATGGCTACTTTATATGCCATCCTAGAGCCTTTATCCAGTAGCTGATGAAAGTAGAAGCAGACACCCACAGCTAAACACTGAACTGAACTCTGGAATCCAGTTGCAGAGAAGGAGGAATGATGAACAAAGGGGTCATCAAACAAAGGGCTGGAGAAACCCACAGACAGCTGACCTGAACAAGGGGGAGCTCATGGACCCCAGACTGATAGCTGGGAAACCAGCATAGGACTGTTCCAGACCCCATGAACGAGGATGTCAGTTTGGAGGTCTGGACAATCTATGGGGCCTCTGGTAGTGGGTCAGTATTTATCCCTAGTACATGAATGGACTTTGAGAGCCCACTCCACATAGAGGGACACTCCCTCGGCCTAGACACACAGGGGAGGGCCTAGGCCCTGCTCCAAATGATATGACAGACTTTGAAGATTCCCCCATGGAAGGCCTCACCCTCCTTGGGGAGCAGATAGGGGTTGGGATAGGTGGGGGGGCAGAGTAGGAGGGGAGAGAGACGGAACTGGGATTGGCATATAAAAGAAGCTTGTTTCTAATTTAAAACTGGTCTAATTACCATTATAAAATAATATATATATATTTATTATATATATAATAAATCTCCCCATTTGACCAAACAACCAAACCTTGGAATTTCTGTCTCTTTGCAACATGTTTAATGACTCAAAGTGTAATGTGGGACTCTGAAACTATATAAGCTGAAGCGGGCTTCTGTTCAGGACTGGTTCCCTTTTGTGCATTAGCCAGAGCCCGGCATGTACTATTAGTAAAGAGTTCTTCCTTATTCACCTCTACGTGCTGGAGTGACTTCTCACTGGGGAAGCATGTTAATTCTCTAACAGTATGTGCCCAGTTCTAGACCTGCCTTTTTTCCTGGTATCTAAGGAGCGCATTTCAGCATCTCTAAATACACTTGCCATTCTCTCTATGATACAAATTTAATGCATTGGGATTAGAAGAGTAGGAGATTAATGATTAATGTAGGCTTAAGTGTTAGTGATATTTTGTTTGTTTTTAAACTTATTGAGTGTGTGTGTGCATGATTGATGTATGTGTGGCATGAGGTGTGTGAGTATGCATAGCTGCGTGAATTGTGTGTGAATGTGGGCATGTATGTGCCATGGTGTGCACATGTACATGGGAGTGAGCATTGCTTTCCATATATGCGTGTGGAGCTCAGATGACAATGACAAAGGAAATCCACTTTCTCATGCTACCTTTGCGTGGGTTCTGGGGACCCAACTCAGGATGTTGCGCTTGTATATCAAGCGCTTCTCCTTGCAAAGCCATCTCACAAGCCCTAAATTTCTGCTTTTGACATTAAGTACATCCATTTGTAGGAACGTGCTAAAACAACACAGGGAAATTATTAAAGAATTCGTAGTGCCAGTCCTTAAAATGCATGAGTGGGAGCCCAGGCATGGGTTCATCCGATGGTAAAGGCACTAACCACTGAGCTGATGACCTGAGTTCAGTTTCCTGGACTTATGTGGTAGAAGGAGAGAACCAACTCCACAAAGCTGTCCTTTGACTTTCACATGCTGTGGTATGAGAGTGTGCACGCACACAGAATGAATGAATGAATGAATGAAAAGAGAAAAGCAACTTATCCCATAGATCAGTATTAACCTTTAGTGTGTTCTTCCCTCAACCAAACATTAAATTTATAAAAGCACTTTCAAGAAATGCCTTCCAGGTTATAACTGGGTGAAAACAGGACATGTTGATAGGTGAGTTTAGTTCTGGGAAAAACATAAATTATTACATTTTACATTTGGGATTGTGTACTCCAAATGTGTGCCATCAGTTCTGGAACCCAGTGCCCAGTGGTTCTTCCTGTTTCTTGTAGTACCGATTTCATTTCCCCATTTATTTGGACAGCTCACATGGCTACGCCTGGCTTGGCCTCCTTACTCCTAAGGGATTTTCATTAGTGTGTTTGAGACAAGGTCTTGCTAGTTAGCTCTGAACAGCCTAAAGCTTACTATGTAGAATAGACAGGCCTTGAACTTGCAGCAATTCTCCTGCCTCTACCTTTGAAGTCCTGAGATTATGGTGCATAGCACCATCTATGATATTTACAAGAGATTTTATAAGCCTAGAGTACTATGAATGATTTTTGTTTCTACTATGGATTCCTATTTCAAATCATTTCCTATAATACACTGGCTACTGGATGAATAACGAGCTGTACCGGTGTGTCCTGGTCCATCAAGTAAGCGCCATGGCCTTGGCTGATAGCCTCTCTGTATTCCTGCTTGGCTTCCTCCTTCTCCTTTATCTGGAAAAGACAATTATTATGATGATTTTGTTTGTTTTGATTTTTTTGAGACCAAGACTAGGCTAGAATTCATCATGTACCGCAGACTGCCCTTGAACTTGCAACAATCCTCCTGCCTCTGTTAAGATCACAGTTATGAGGTGCCATGCCCAACTTTGGGAAAGACTTTTTTGTTTTGTTTTGTTCTTTGAGACAGGGCTTCTCTACATAGGCCTGGCTGTCCTGGAACTCGCTCTGTAGACCATACTGGCCTTGAACTCATAGAGATCTGCCTGCCTCTGCCTCCCAAGTGCTGGGATTAAAGGTGTGCACTAGCCTGATTATCATCTCCTTCTTCCTCCGTTTCCTCCTCTTCCTCATCTTCTTTGGTTAGGGAGGGACCCGCCAGTGGAGGCTGACTGTACTTTTGGTTTTAATGCTTACATTACAGCCATGGGTACTCAGGTAATGAAGATTTGGGATATGGGAACTCAGTGCTTTAGCCTCTTACCTCTCCTACTATGTGTTTCCCGTTGATAAATGCCTCGAAGCCACACACAGCTGCCTTATCATCCAAAGGAAAGATATATTTTGCCTCAATAGGCACATGACTTTGATTTGTGTATGTCTGAAAAACAATGACCTGAAAGGGGAAGGAAAAAAATTCCGTATAATTGAAAAAAATCACATGAAACAATTACAACTAGTGAAAAGAATTACACATACTCATTCTCTAAAAACTTTTTTTTTTTCTCTTTTTGAGATAGGGTCACATGCAGCCCAGGCCGGTCATGAACTTGAAACTGACCTTAAACTAAGGACTCTCCTGCCTTCCTTCATTTCCCAAGTGCTGGCATTACAGGTGCGTACCACTGATCACGGTTTAAATCTCTTAAATTTCAACATGTCCTCCAAATTCACAAGCCGGGTTTCTGGGGTCGATGCTTTCTACACCTCAGTGGGCCGTTCATGCCACATGACCCAGTGCACCAGCTTCATATTTGGCAGTTATATATGCCTGACCAGAGTAGAAGTCAAAAGGCCCCTCTCATGCTAAGAATTTTGCTGCCTCCCAAGTGTCATGTGGCTGGGAACTTCTGGAATACAGACATTCCTGGCCCGATGATGGAGCCATGTCCCAATAAATCCATGATACAAGCTAAAAATGTAAGTGGAAAATGCATTTAATGAGAAGATTCTAGAATAATACATAATTGGTTTTCGATATCTGTGGATGCCAATCCCATGATGGATTCAACTAATTATAGTTAGAATATTTGAAAAAAAAAATGTGGGTCGGGCAGTGGTGGCACATGCCTTTGATCCCAGCACTTGGGAGTCAGAGGCACGTAGATCGCTGTGAGTTTGAGGCCAGCCTGGTCTACAGAGCTACACAGAGAAACCCTGTCTCGACAAACCAAACCAAACCAACAAACAAACAAAACAAAACAAAACAAAAAACAAAACCAAAACAAAAAACCCAAAGGGTCTGTATTAAGTTCTTAATTTAAAGTTTTCCCTTCCATTATTCCTTAAACAAGTGACAAATGCATTTCAATATGTATTTCATTTAGTTTATATAACTGCAGTCAAATTCTTATTTATGACTTATATTCATTTAATTATGTGTCATAAAACCACAAAAAGCATACCTGGGCTACAAAGTCTATTATTCTTCCCTTGATGTGAACACTGTCAAGAGGGACAGAATTTGCAGATGCATCCTGAAGACCAGCTTTGATGCTGGCAAGGGGCTTGATGTCTGGTAACTGGAAATCTGCAATTTATAAACACAATGCCAGTTTTAAAACAGCCATAGCTCTGTTGTTATCATCTTCATCCCTATTAGTTACTCCACTGTTTAGACACTATAGCTTGGAAAAGATGGAAAATAATATTATATTCATACTGTTCTATGAGATTTTTTGTTTAAGATAAGATCTCCCTGTGTAGCTAGCCCTAGTCTACTCTCAAACCGGAAAGCTGCCTGCCTCAGCCTCATAAGTGCTGGGATTATAGGTGTGTGCCACCATGTCCAGCTGTTATTTTATCTTTTGGTTTTGTTTCATCTTTTTTTGCTTCGGTTGTGGCTGTGCTCAGGATTGAACCCAGGCCCTTGTGCACACAAAGCAAGCACTCTGCTAAAAGAGCTACCTACACTCAAGCCATTATAGTTTTTAATACTCTAAACCCAGTGAGGAAAGCATTCTCAAATACATTTCTATTTTTCTATTTCACTAAAGAAGTATTTTATTGGGCTGGTGAGCTAGCTTATTAAGTAAAGGCACTTGGTCCCAAGGTTGACAACTTGAGTTTGATTCCTAGGGCCCAAATAGGGAAGGAAAGAACTACTTACCATGGATTGTCTTCTGATCTCCACATGTGTGCAACGTGCTCATGCATGCACACACATATTCATAAGTTTTGCTATTTTTTTTGTTTTCTTTTTTATGTTTTTTGAGACAGGGTTTCTCTATATGTTTGGAGACTGTCCTGGAACTTCCTTTGAAGACCAGGCTGGCCCCGAACTCACAGAGATCCTCCTGCCTCTGCCTCCTGAGTGCTAAAAATAAAGGCGTGTGCCACCAGTGCCCAACATTAATAATTTTAAAAAAGGATTTATTTATTTATATGTGTTGGAGACCAAAATAGGACCTAAATATTTCTTTCCAAAGAACCAACTGTTTGTTTCATTGATTCTTTGTATTGTTTTCTGTCTGCTTCTATTTTTAAATTATTTAAAAATTGTTATTTTATGTGTATGGGTGTTTTGCTGCATCTTGATCTGCAGGCAACAGGAAGTAATAGCATGTGTGAGGCTCTTTGCTCAATCCTTGGCACAGGAAAGAAAAAAAAGAAAAAAGAACAGATAAAAAAGCGCTGGGGACGTGGCTCAGAGGCGGGCACTTGTTCAGCATGTGCAAGACTCTGGATCAGTCCCTAGCATCACAATAGACACTCAAACTAACAAACCCAAACAAACTTGATTATCAATAGAAGTGCTCTTTGGGGAGGATATGGTCAGGGGGTCTTGCTATGTAGCCTTGGCAGGCATCAAACTGGTGGCAAGGCTCCAGTGCTGGGATTATAAGCATGCAGCATCATGGCTGGCTTCTAACGTGCTTTTACTCTTACTGAAGGGACCAGCTCCCCATTTCAGCAGCCATGACAGTAACACGTGCTTTTCTGACCTTGCCTTGGTCACTAGAGGTTAGGTGACTGCCTCCTGGCAAGGAACCAATCAGAAGTTAGCTGGCAGCGCTATGCTTTACGGCTCTGGGTGTGCTTTACAGACAAATGCACAGCAATGACGCACAGAGCATAGCAACCACCCTGGGAGGGCCTATGGGCCATAACAACCATTTGGCCAATCAACACAGGGCAAGCCCTCCAAGCCTGGAGGCACACCAATCCTGAGCCTGTGCGTACCCCTAGACACTCCCCTTACGCTGCCCTACAAGATCTCTATGCAGCCCCTTCGAGCTGTCTTTGCTAGCCATCCTCCATGGCAGGTGGGTGAAAGACCCGAGCTAACATGGGGTTAGCTCGTTAAACAACAATAAAGCCCCATGCAGTTTGCAGCAAGCTTTCAAATCTGCCTGGTGATTGGGGTGACTGAGGTCCTGGGCTGAGACCCCAGAGGCCTGAGTTTTCCTGGGGTCTAACATTACTAGGTGATACTATAAGGGCCAAGGTCTTCCAGGAAGCTTGTTTTCCGCTATTTGACTTCAGTGTGCATTACAATTTGTGGTCCCCTTTCTCTTTTCTCATTCATCTTATAATGACATTTAACAACGACATGTGCTCATGCCCATCCGAGAGGAAGTCAAGTGTTTACGAGGACACCACCTGCTAAGTGGGCGCCACAATCAACACCAGCTTCCTGACTCTACAGTCACATCTGCCTACTCTACCCCCTTTACTATTGCACCCTGACCTAGTTCCATGGATGCCATGGCTCGGGTATAGCTCATCTTTCAAAGGTTCATGTGCTGGAAGCTTAGTCACCGCTGTGATGTCTGGGGTGGGCGGAGCCTTTAGGGGCAGGACCTAATGGGAGCTGGCTGCTGGTTCCACTCCTCCTCTGCCTGCCTGCCCCTGATGTGATCTCCCTCTTGCCCATGTTTTTGTTGTGATACCATCTGCCTTGAGGTCCACATCACAGCCAAGCTGATGGCAGCACCAGGCCCCTGAACCTCTAAAACTATAGACCAGACAACCTTCCTCTGTTTTGGTTTGTTTTGAGACAGAAGCTTGCTATATAAGTCCAGGAGAGTCTGGAATGCAAGATCCTGCTGTTTATTGAGTTCACCCCCCAGGGCCTACAGGTGAAAAGAGGAGAATTCTTGCAAGTTGTTCTCTGACCTCCACACACATATCCACACACAGACACACACACAAACACAGACACACATATATAAGTATTAATTTTTTTTCTTTATAACACACCTAGTGTTTTGCTATAGAAACAAAAAAATAGAGACCCCAAAATGAATTGCATTATTAAGCCATCCCCTGTGGAGAACAAAGAGCCTTGTGCACACAGGTATGCACTGGAGAAGCCAGGGAAGTTTAACCTGCAATGGAATGAGGTGCATAGCTGCTCTTCCTGGAATGCCAGGAATGATGTCGTTTACAACCTGGTGATCCTTTGTTGTCTGATGAGACAGGCTCTGCTCTATCTCCCAGAATTTATGTGTTTACTTATCTGAGGCCTTTTTTCCTAAATCTTGAGCATTGTTTTTAAACCATAAACCCACTCTTATGAGTGAGGTCACTTATATTTTACAACAGCCTAAGTGGCTTCCATGTTATCTTAGGGTCAGGCCAATCCTGACTCCCACAGGCATTGTGTTTACCTCAGGCAAGCTCCCTAGACCCTAGATCTTGGGCACTGTCTCTGAGTCAACAGTCCCCATTCTTGTGATAGAAGCCGGATGTACTTTGTAAGGAATCTCAGTGCAAACATGTCTTAAAATGTGCACTTGGGGCTGAGTTAATTGTTATCTGAATATTTTTTTCCAAAATTGTGCTGTGCTTAAATATGACTAAAGTAAAATTATCTGGGCCAGACTCTAGGAGTCCTGGTCCAGCCCAATTACAATAAACTAGCACTGAGTTGAGTTTTATTCTTGTCTCTTCATGGATCATTTTTTCTCCTTGCCTGTTGTAAAGCCTGTAGGGAAATCACCATAATCCCCAAGAACAAGTCAGTTTAGATGTGCCTAGTGACAAAGCAGGGGTTTTGAGATCACTTCATCTCTCTTAAGCATCTGTTTTTTAAATGTTCAAGATAAAATGAAATAGGAAGTCACAGATACTTACCAAACAGAAATATAAATACTTTTGAAAAAAAATTCCATTTTATAGTATCTCATAAGACAGCACCCAAGAAACTTGTCTTACCTTCAGGCTTTGAAACATTTGAAGGTGCAGCTCTGTGTTCCTCTAATTCAGTATTTTCATGAGGATGGAAGTCCTTTATTTGATCTCCAGGAATGAGAAATTTAACAATGTATTTCATTTTAACTTGATTGGTTTTATAAACAACAAATTCGTCATCCTACAGCAAATGGGAATTGATAAGATGTAAACAAACACAGAAAAGAGCAGCCTGAGGTTCCCAGAGAAACAGAATCTCAGATTTGTTAACTTAGCAAAGACTGAATTTGGGCCGTAGATAGATGGGCATGACTTAAATGAAAACATATTTAATAAAAATAGAAGCAACCCTCTGGGGCTGGTCATTGCACATTTGGGGCCCATTTTGTCTATTTTGTCTTTTTTTTGTTGTTTGTTTACCTGACTGATTTGTTATCAAGTGCTAGGCAAGGGTTTGGCTACTGACCCATGACCCCGGGTCTGCATGTCTCCGGAAATAAAATACCTCAAAGTCTGTGGGGACAGAGGCCGTTTTGGAAACTCCATGCACACTGTCATATCCTGGTGGAGCCTCAGTTAAAGAAAAGTCCTTCTTGAGTAAGTCCATACACTTTCCCAGGGCAACATCACAGATAACCAGGAGTCTGGCGCCATCTGTCTCCCCTGCGTGTGAGTACTTAATGCTTGTACTGCACAAAGAAGGAAACAGACACAGGTTACAATGGCTACCGGCCAATCTCACTTCATTGTTTAAGAAACATAGGTGGGGCATCTCAAATCCAAAACTGTGAACCAAAATCTGAAATGACTTTGAAATAGAAAACTTTGAGCACTGGTGTGGCGACATGGATGGAAAATTCTACCCCTAAACTTGTGATGGTTGCTGCCTGAGGGTGGACACACTAAACATATTATAAAATCGCCAGCAGGCTACATTTATCAGGTGTACATGACACATAAATGAATTTCACATTTTTATTTGGGTCCTCCCAAAGCTCCCTTATCATGTATACACAAAATCTCAAATCTGAAAAAAATATTTAATTTCTCAGACAAGGAATACTCAAGCCTGTATTATTGAGAGATTTTTGTAGGGACATCCTGCCAAATCTCACTGCCATTGCAGTATCTCCAAAGATAGAAGTTAGAGCTTGTGAAAAGTTGGGCAGGTGCACACCTATAGCCCAGTACTTGGGAGATCAAGGTAGGAGGGTCACGAGTTCAAGGCCAGCCTAGGTTACATAGTAAAACCTGTTGAAGACGAGAGGGGTGGAGGAGAGAAGGCAAGGAGGAGGATGAAGAGGAGCTGTCATTATGTACTTCCTTATATAAGAAATCCAGTGTAGAACACATCTGTAATTCTACGCTTAGAGGGTTGACGCAGAAAGATCACTGCAAGTTCCAGGCTAGCCTAGTGTACATCGTGAGTTCCCAGACAGCCTGGGAACTAGTAAGACCCTCTCTCAAAAGAATAAAAACAAATAAAATCTTAGGTAAAAGTATGATAGTGCCCTTATTTATGGCAGTTAAAGTACTTTGTTCTCAGAGACTCAATCTATGACAGCTACTAAAAATACCTATTTTGTGCTGCAACAAATGCCAGAGTAATGAATAAAAAGAAAAAACCATTTTTTTGCATAAAAATAGCTAGTTTATTTTACATCCCCCCCTTTTTTTGTTATTTTGAGACAGGGTTTCTCTGTGTAGCCCTGGCATCATAGAGATCTGACTACCTCTGTCTCCCAATTGCTAGGATCAAAGTGTGAGTCACCACTGCCAGGCTACAATCCTATTTAAAAAAACAGATCAGAAATGTGTGAGACAGTGGCAAATCAAAGCTGCAGCCAGCTTCCTTCCTTCCTTCCTTCCTTCCTTCCTTCCTTCCTTCCTTCCTTCCTTCCTTCCTTCCTCCTTTCTTTCTTTCTTTCTTTCTTTCTTTCTTTCTTCCTTCCTTCCTTCCTTTCCCTCCTTCCTCTTTCTTTCTCTCTCTCTCCTTCCTTCCCATTTCTTTCTTTTTTAAATTCTTCTCTCACACATTTCATACTGACTGCAGTTTTCCCCGATTCACTCCTCTCAGCCCACCCCCCCCCACCCCTCCTGTCCTCCAGATCACTCCTCCTCCACTTCCCTACAGAAAAGAACAGGCCTCTAGGGCTATCAACCTAACAGCATAACAAGTTGCAATAAGAGCAGGCACAAACCCTCACATCAAGGCTGGTTGAGGCAACCCTGTAGGAGGAAGAGTCCCAAGAGCAGGCAAAAGTGTCATAGACACCCCCACTCCCACTGTTAGGAGTCCCACAAGAACATTAGGCTACACAACCATAACCTACATGAAGAGGACCAAGTATAGACCCATACAGGCTCCCTGGTTGTCACTTTAGTCTCTATGAATTCCTATGAGCCCTGCTTAGTTGATTCTGTGGGCTGTGTTCTTGTGATGTCCTCAGCCCCACTGGTTCCTACAATCTTTCCTCCCCCTCAAAGAGAAAACATTTTGTTAGTGAAGAAAGCAGTATTGAATTTGCTGCACTAAAGCTTATGAAGATCATTAAATACTAAGCAAGCAAGCACTGGCCAAAAGAGAGGTACCCTAGTCTCATAATCTCTGAGTCTACAGGAGAGTGACATTTCTTGGTGACAACCAGGTCAGAGAATCATAAGCTTTTCTTTCTTTGTCCCTGTGTTCCTTTCTTCTTTCTTCTTCCCTCCCTCCTCCCCCTCCCTCCCTCCTTTTTTTTTGTTTACTTTACTTTGCATTGTGCGCGCGCGTGTGTGTGTGTGTGTGTGTGTGTGTGTGTGTGTGTGTGTGTGATGGCAGATGTCCAGGCATGACTGTGGAGGTCAGAGGACAATTTTGTGGAGTCACTTCTCTTTTTCCACACTTATATGGATTCTGGGAATTGAACTCAGGTTGCCAAAGGCAGAGGCAGGCAGATCACTGTGAGTTGGAGGCCAGTCTGATTTACATAGCAAGTCCTAGCTCAAGAAAAATTAAGTAACAAGGAGACAAAGTCCACTAGATGGCCAGCAAAAGCAAGCACGGCTGGTGTGGCATTTGAATGAGATGACCCCACAGTCTTGGGCATTTGAACACTCTGCCCCAGATGACAGCACTGTTTGTGGAGGCTTAGCAGGGAGTGGACTTATTGGAGGAAGTATGTGCTGGAGCTGGTTTTGAAGTTTCAAAGCCTCATGCCATTTCAGTGCACTCTGTTTTGTGTTGAAGATGTGAGCCCTTGGCTGTCTGCTCCCGAAGCCTGCCATCACTCCACCATCACAGACTCTAACTCCCTGCAACCACAAGCTCGAATAAACTTTTCCTTCTGTGCCACACCAAATCCAGTAGATTCTGTGTGACAAGTTCCACAGACTGAGGCAATAACTTCAAAAGAAAGAGGTCTCCTGGTTGTGGAACTCTCAGCCAGAGAAAAATATTGGGCTGTGATTCTCATGGCAATTTCTGTTTGTTCTTCTATTCCTTTTTTTCACATTAACGAAATGTTCCTAAAAGCCTATGCTGACATTTCAAAGAAAAGAAATAGATAAGAAACCATCCCCTGAGATGGGGTCACTAGCCATGACCTCATCTCAGGAAGAACCAGCGCTTTCCAAATCATTCACGTCATTCATATAAGTACAAACAGTAAAAACTTTCCCATCAATAAAATTTAATATAGCTGTACCTGTGTCATCGAAAGTGGGCTTAAGTGTCTGGTAAGGAAAGCTTTTAATAAGAAACAGTTAAAATAGTTCAATACTTCAAAAACTCACAAGAATTAGGTAATAGAGGTTAAACAATAACTGACCATAAAAATATATTAATTTAAGAAATATGTGGTTAGCCTTGGATGATCCCATGTTAGTCAAGGACGGTCTTATGTTTTGACTAATCAAGGACAAATTTTATGTTTTGATTAACCCTGGATAATTCTACGTTTTGGATTCCTGTGTCACTGTGCCAAGTAACAATAATGTCACATGTTTGGGTTTGTTTAACAAAAACATCCCCTGAAAAAATATCTCTATAAAAAAATCTTGTTTGAGAACTGCAAAATACACTCGTATTCAACCTGCCTCTGTGTTTGTTTCTGTTTGTCACCGCTGAATCCTACCTATTCTTCGAGGACCCTCATCCCAGGGACTCCCATACCCGACTGGGGTGGTCCATGGCACTTCTGTAGTTGCCTTGTTGTGGTGTTTTATTTCAGTAACAGAAAAGTAACTAATACCACCAGCCTGGAGTAAGAACATATTGCAAAAGCCTGCTCCTGAGTGTGTCCTATTTTAGTTGCATGACCTGAGAAAAGAATCCCCCGTTGGCCTTGAGGTCCCCATCTGTGATACGAGAGGATTTACCCATGGGTGGGGTCTGAGGGTAGAGGAAGTGAGGGGTACTGGGGAAGATCCAGCTAGAATATGTAAAAGCTGAGGACAGTTGGCAAGATGGCTCAGTGGGTAAAAGTACCCTGCTACCAAGCCTGATGACCCTGGATCCCTGGGATCTACTTGGTGGAAGGAACTGACTGTGGAGGTCAGGTTGTCCTCTGAGTTCCACAAATACACTGTGGCATGCCCATGTCTCCCCCACCCCCAGCCCACTACACACACACACACCCACACACACACACACACACACACACACACACACACACACACACACACCCAATAAATAGCTAAGAGCAATAAAACATTTTTAAAGGTTCTGAGGAAAAGAAAAACACTAAGATGATTTCAAACACCATTTCTCAAACATTCACCAGGAAGCCATGCTTTTATAGTATGTTGAGGGAACTGACTGCTTTTAGTGATGTGTTGATGGGAGAGAGACTCCCTCACTCAAGAGGTTTTCAAGGAGACTCAGTGGTGGGGGATGGGACAGAACACACCAACCTGAGTGAGTCGCTGAAGTAAATCCCGCTGCCCAGACTTCCAGCATCTGTTCTTTGCACACCACGGTCTTCCACAACTTTAGGTAAAAGCAGCCCTCTGAAAGAGAAGGGCAGGATCGTCATTTACCAGAAGAAAGGACTCTCCACACAGCCTTTAAACTCAGTGACCAACAGCTATTCGCCTGTCTGTACAAACCTCAGGTCAGAGTTCAGCAGCAGGCCCTCCATACTTATATTCAACCAGCCATGGATTTAAAACATTCATAAAAAAATCATCTGTATGGAATATGTACAGAAATTTCTTGTCATTAGTTTTAAACAACACTTCCCGGCAACAGTATTCATAGCACTCACACTGTGTTAGACACTATTACACCATGTAGATGTAATTTAAAGTATATTGTAAAAACCACTTCTGTTCTTTGCAGACTGCATTTTATGTAAGACCCTTGAGCATTGGAGGTTTCAGCATCTGAGAAAGTTCTGGAAGCAACTCCATAGATACCAAACATGCCTGTGATCTCCCAGAGCAATACATGCCGTTAACATGTAACCAGCTATGGTTGTTTCCCCATCACTGTCTTGACCACATAGGCTCTTGGTCATTGTTCCTGCCTCTTCCAGGCAAGGTCCCAGATAAGCCAGTCCAATGCTGACTGTTTCTCTTCACCACTTAGGATCTTATACAGGTTTCCACTGGACTTCAAACATTCAGAATTCTCTCAGCATGAAAACATGACGTTCTCTACAGACAGGCCAAGGAAGGCTTCTGTTCTTATTACAGAAATATCAATTGTTTGAATATTTTGCACCGGAAGATTGAATTGATTTTATAATATGGTTTTTGGGATTTTGTCCTATACAGAAAGGACTTTTCTATACCATTAATTTGTTTGTTTTTCTGTACTTGGGATTGAATCCAGGACCTCACTCATGCTAGGCACTCTACCATTAAGCCACATCCCAGCCCTTAAGTTTCAGCTTCTTCCTCCCCTCCTCCTCCTTCTCCTTCTTTCTTCCTCTTCATTTTTGTCTTCTTCTTCCTCTTCCCCCTCTTCTTCTTTTCAGACAGAGTCTTACTATGTTGCCCTGGGTGGCCTGCAACTTGCTCTGTAGACCAAGTTGGCTTTGAACTCACATAGACCTGCCTGCCTCTGCCTCCAGAATGCTGGAATTATTGCATCACCATCCCCAGGGGGTACCTTTTAATTTTCCTAGGTGCTTGAATAAAGGACCAAAATATACTCTTAATTCCCCTTGCCCCTGAAGAAGAGAACTTCAGCTTCTCTTCCAATATTAAGAAATTATCCAAAGCAATCAGAAAACTTGTGTTGTGCTTTGGATAAATAACTCACATTCCCTGGGACACTCTGACTGTGAAATGTAGACTAGCTCTTTTTCATACGATGTCATTGTGAAGGAGCAATTGATTGTTTTGGTTTTGGGGTGTGTGTGTGTGTGTGTGTGTGTGTGTGTGTGTGTGTGTGTGTTCATTTGTAGTTTGTTTTTGGGGCTAGGGTCTTGCTATAACAATCTTGCTTGCTGTGGAACAATCTTTGTACACTGTAAATATGCATTACTCTAATTAGTTAATAAAGAGCTAACTGGTCTATTGAGCTGGGCAGGAATCGATTGGGTGGGAGAGCCAGACTAGGGGAATGCTGGGAAGAAGAAGGGCAGGGTCTATATAGTCACCAGGGACATAGAAGAAGTAGGACATGAACATGCTGTTCTGAGATAAGGTACCAAGCCACACATGGTAGACCATAGGTAAAATATGGGTTAATTTAAAATGTAAGAGATAGCTAGTAACAAGCCTGAGCTATTGGTTGGGCATTTATACTTAATACTGAGTCTCTGTGCATTTATTTGGGAGTAGCTGTCAGGACAGGAAAACTCCACCAACACTGGATGGCTTTGAATTCATTCTGTAGCCAAAGCTGGGCTTGAACTAGATGCCATCATCCTGCCTTAGCCTGCTGAGTGTTAGGGTTATAGGCATCACCATGCCCAAATTTCAAGGAGTAATTCACACCTTTGTAGAACACTAAAAATCCCTCACAAATGTATAATAGATAACCACAAATACAAAATGTAGTTGACATATAATTTTCTCTATGTATAGATTTTCTGCTATTAACTGAAAAGTCCATGTGATTTGTGTATTTATTTTGGTATTGTTTAGCATCAAAGACACAATTTAGACAAAAGCAGACAAAAAGGGGGAACATTTCACATTCGTGAGCCTGAAAAACTAAAAACTAAAGATGGCGCATCTTACCGGGACAAGATTCCAAGAATGTTCCGCACAGGAGACCCATGAAACAAGGACTGCACATTGCCCAGTTTGCTCAAAAACTCTGAGGCTTCATTCACTCTGCCAACTCTAAATATCTGCAAGACATCTACTGGATTTGCACTGGAAGAATTAGAAGAGAAACCTTGAGGTCATATAGTTAGAAGAAAATTAAAAATGATTAATAAGTGAAATTTCAAGAAAACTCGGATGTCCTTGCCATGGCTCAGCAGTTGAAAGTGCTTGTCAGAGAGCCTGATATTCTCCAGAGCCCATGTGGTAAAGGGCAGAGCCACAGACTGTCCTCTGATTTTCATGAGTACTATGTGGCAACTGCATGCATTTACACACACACACATACACACACACACACTTTGCTTTCTGTTGCTATGATAAACAACATGACCAAAGAAAGGCAAGAGGAAAGGGTTTTTTGTTTTTGCTTTTAGATTATGGGTCACACTCCATCACTGAGGGAAGAAGCCAAGGCAGAATCTCAAGCAGGAAACCTGGAGGCAGGAACTGAAGCAGAGACCACAGAGCAATGCTGCTTACTGGCTTGTTCCCCTGGCCTGCTTTCTTATACAACCAGGACCACATGTCCAGGGATGTCACTGTCCACAGTGGGCGGGGCTATCCGTATCAATCATTAACCAAGAAAATATCCCAGAGACTTGCCTCAGGTCAATCTGACGGAGGCAACTCCTCAATGGAGGTTCCCTCTTCCCAGATAGCTCCCAGATAGTTCCTGTCATGACAGGAACTAAGCAGCACACACATATATTATGATCTGTGCTCTAAATGCTCCATCCTTGGGCATTTATTTGTGCATTCACAATCATAATCCATGCTGAGTATTTCCCCAGGAATTAGAAACAAGACAGCAGGGTCTCTGCCTTCATTCAGTTTACATTCTAATAGGAGGGACAAAAATTAAGCTACTGAATTATTTATATTATTGAGAAGACCAACTAGGCCCAGAAAAAAATGTGGTAAAAGGCCACTCTTTTTAGGTGTCATTTACTGGAATATGACATGATTCGGGATGTCCTTCAGTATGTGTTTCTCTTATTGGTTGATGAATAAAACACTGTTTGGCCAATAGAGGCAAGTAGATAGGGAGGACTAGAAGATGAAGAGAATTCTGGGAAAGATAGGCAGAGAAAGAGATAGTGAAGAGACACCATGTAGCCGTGAAAGGAGTAACAGGTCCAGACATTCTCCAGTAAGCCAAGACCATGTGGAAATACATAGATTAGTAGAAACGGGTTAATAATTAAGACAGAGCTAGACAATAAGAAGCCCTAGTCATCGGCCAACAATTTTATAATTAATATAAGTCTTCGTGTGTTTATTTGGGGCTGAAGCAGTGGTGGGACCAGGCTGGAAAGAAAAACTCCAGTTACAGTGGCATGACGCAATGCACATGCTATGCTTTAACCGACTGTTATAGGAACTCAAGTGGGTGGATGGGGTAGGAGAGGGAAACACCTCAGGGTTACACCTTTACTCTCTGGAAATTTAAATCTGACCTTCAACTATAGGTCACAGGCTGGCAAGATGGCCCAGTGGGTAAAGTACTTGTTGAGTAAACCAGAGCCCACAGGGAAGAAGCCGGACAACTCCAGAAAGTTGTCCTCTGACCTCTACATGTGTGCTGTGATATGTGGGTATCTACACATACATGTGCACCATGTATGCACACAGTCATCATAATCATAGCAATAAAATTCAAGTCACTGAGAAAACAGATGGGAGGATGGGAAAAACCTGCTAGCACAGGATACTCCCCCAGATAAAACCAACTTTTCTTTTTCAGAATTGCACTTATTTATTTGGTGTGTGTGTGTGTGTGTGTGTGTGTGTGTGTGTGTGTGTGTGTGTCCATGAGTGTCATGGCACTCCTGTGAAGGTCAGAGGACAGCTTGTGGGAGTTGGTTCCCTCCTTCCACCACGTGGGTTCTAGAGATCAAACTCAGGTCATTGGGTTTAGCAGCGGTGCTCTGACCCACTACATCATGTGGCTAGTCCCTAAAGATGATACTGTAAACACAAAGTGCTTCTTTGTCGTCACACTGCTGCTGTCTTTTTTGAATGCAGAGGCTTACTTTCTCTAGCTATTTTAGCAGGATCTCAGAGAACATCATTGTTACAGATCCCAGGAGGCTCACTTTATGCTTACCTGTGATTACTCTGCAACACTTCTTTTCTAACCCTGGAAAATTCTTCAGTGTTCTTTTCAACATGTTCGATTTTGCATCTCAAAGCTCGGTATTTGGCAAGAGATGGTGGATTGGGTTTGGACAAATTAGTTTCACAAACATTCACCATGTCTCTTACTAGCTGTAGGCAGAAGTGATACAGAGATGTTAGAGACACCACACATCAGAGTTAATATGTATATTACCACCACACATCAGAGTTAATATGTATATTATGTTAATATTTTTCCAGAAAGATACAATTTTTAGTTTTTTCCCCAAAGTTTTTTATTAATATTTTGTGTTGGTAGTATTCTAAACTGAATAAATGTTGGGTACAAAGCTGGGAATGGTGGCTTACATATGTAACCTTAGCACTTGGGGAAGGGCAGGAAGGTTGCCATGAGTTCAGGGCTAGCCTAGGTTATATAGTAAATTCTAGGCCAGCCCAAGTTGCAGTGTAAGACTGTTCTCAAAAGTGAAAATAAAGTTTCAAAAAAATCAGAAGGCTTGGTACAATACTAGTTTTCCTGGCTACTTGGGAGACTGAGGCAGGATTACTTGAGCCCAGAAGTTGAAGGCTAGCCTGGGATGAATATAGAAATCCCCATCTCAAATAGATAGATAGAAGATAGATAGATAATAGGTAGATAGACAGACAGATAGGTATAGAAAGAATTGCCTCACTGGCAGCACAGTATACGTTAGCATAGTACTTTAAAAGAGTTACTTTTCCCATTGCTGTGCCAATGGGACAAAGGCAACTTAAGGAGGGAAGGGCTGTTTTGGTCCCTGGTTTAGGGAGGACACAGCCAATCATGGTGGAGAATGCACGGTGGCAGGATTGTGGGACTGCTGGTACACTGTGTCTGCAGTCAGGAATCAGAGAGAGATGGATGCTGGTGTCAGTTCACTTTCTCCTTTTTATTCAGTCTTGGACCCCAGCCCGTGGGATGCCGCTGCCCACATTCAGGGTGAATCTTCTCTCCTTGGTTAAACAGCTCTGGAAACATCCTCACAGATATGTCAAGAAGTGTGATTCCAAATGCCAACAAATTGACATCAAAAGCACACACAATCACATGCATCACTTTTTTTTTTTTTTTTTTTTTGAGACAGAGTCTCTCTATATAGCCCTGGCTGTCCTGGAACTCACTATGTAGACCTGGCCTAGGACTCAAAAAGGTCCACCTGCCTCTGCCTCCTGAATGCTGAGGTTAAAGGTGTGAGCCACCTTGACCAGCACTTGCATCATCTTTAAAAGATTTATTCTATATGTATAAATGTTTCAACTGCATGCATATATATGTACTGTGTACATGCCTGGTGCCATAAGAGGACATGGGATCCCCTGGAAGTAGAGTTATGGATGACTGTGAGCCACCATGTGGGTACTAGGAACTAAAACCAGGTCCTTTTTTTTTTTTTTTTTTTTTTTTTTTTTGGCTTTTCAAGACAGGGTTTTTCTGTGTTGTTTTGGAGGCTGTCTGGGAATGAACTCGCTCTGTAGACCAGGATGGTCTCTTTGAACTCACAGAGATCCACCTGCCTCTGCCTTCTGAGTGCTGGAATTAAAGGTGTGTGCCATCAATGCCTGGCTTTAAAACCAGGTCTTTGGCAAGAGCAATAGGTGTTCTTAATCACCAAGCTATATCTCCAGCCCCCCCCCCTCTTTCCCTGAGACAGAGTTTTGTGTAGTCCAGGTTGGCCTCAGACTTGCTATGTAGTTGAGGCTGCCCTTGAACTCCTGCTCCTTCTGCCTCTGCCTCCCTTGAGAGCTGGGATTTACAGGTGTACATCACTATGCCTGGCTTTACTCACCATATAGATTTTATTATTATTACTTATTATATTTTTGTTTGTTTTTTTTTTGAGACAGAGTGTACATAGCCCTGGATATCCTTGAACTCACTATGTAGACCAGGCTGGCCTCAAATTCATAGAGATCTACCTGTCTCCATGTCCTAAGTGCTGGGATTAAAGGCATATATCAACACACCCAGTTTTGCTTTTTAAAGACTTTTGTTTTATTTTTATCTGTATGAGTATTTTGCCCACGTGCATGTATGCATGCCTGGTGCCCACAGATACCAGAAGATGACACTGAATCCCCTGTAGGTACAGATGGTTGTGAGCCACCATGTTGGTGCTGGGAACTGAATTCAGATGCTCTGCAAGAGTGACCAGTGTCCTAAGTCATGACCCTGAAAACACATTTTAAGTTGAATTCTTTATTCCAGGGGCATACCTGACAAAGATCCTCTTTCTGAGCTAACAACCTTAGGTTAACGTCTTCTGATGCCGGGTGTTTGTGGGGAATCAATCGGTAGAAATCGGCCATCGCCTTTTGCAGTTGCTCCTGTGTTTCTCCATTCTTCAGGGCTGATTTTACTAGAAGGAGAACCCCCTCTGCTTTACTCACCTGCAAATAGAAAAGCAAACATGCTTTTTAAAATTTAAATCCTGATACTCATAGAAGAGACATGCATAAAAACATCTAAAATAGCAGCTGGAGACATTGGAACTTTGAGTTTTCTAGAGACCGCTGACACTGCTACAGTTTGGGCCTTTTAAAAAATAGAATATCTTCTATTAATTCTTTCACAGTTTCAAGCCTGTTAGTTTGGGTCTTAACTGTTTTTCTAAGGTTCAAAGCTTAGTCCCTAGGAAGGTGCTTTAGGCAAGTGGTCAGACCTTTAGGAGGAAGAGCCTAGTGGAACCCCTGTCTGTTCTTTCCTTTTGTTTCTTGGCCTTGAAGTGAGTGGGTTTTGCAACACTATACACTCCTGATATGACATACTCACTCATCAGAAGCCCAAAACAATAGGGCCAATCTCTCATAGCCTGAGATTTGCAAAACTGTGAGCCATAAGCAATCTTCTCTTTATGAATGGATTGTCTCTGGTATTTCCTTACAGTGACTGAAAACTGACTAACACAGCCACCAAGGCAAATGCGGATCTTAAGGTACACCTCAGCTGTGAATGATGCCAGGAAGGAAGATGCTTGGAAACTGGTCTCAACTCAACTGTGAACAAACAACCAGGACTCTTCGTTTCTTTCTTTTTAAAAACAATTTTTAATTTATTTGTGGACAGTCTTATACATGTATGCATTTTGATCAAACCCACTCCTTCTCTCCTCCCTCTCCTGCTCCTTCTGGATCCTTCTTCTTCTTAACATAACCCCCAGCTGCACAAACATCTTTCTAAAAATAACCCACTGAGTTTACTTAGGGTTGCTTGTGTCTCTGTAAGGGCAGGGCTATTCTCTGGATCATGCACAACTTTATCAGTGGCTACAACACTGAAGAAAAATGCAGTATCATATTTCTATACATATGTGCACATGAACAGATACACATGCAACTGTAGGGGACTTAATTTTCGTAGAGAAACAGAATGATGTCAACCTCAAACCAGGCCACGTTCCTAATTCTCCGAGTGCATCATGAACTTAAAAGCAGGAAATCTGTTTCTCCCTGAAACAGTTTGTCCCATTCCACAGTGAAAGCTGCCTGCATTGTTTCCCTTTGACTACTCAGGTGCAGGAGTTGGATCATTGGGAATACCATCTGTCAGTCACTTGTTCTTTCAAGCACTGCTATACATAATGGAAGAGAACAGCATGTCCTGGTGTGCTAGAAGCAAGCCTGCCTTTCCTAAGACAGCGAGGAGGTAAAAGGATGAAGGAGTTATTTCAAACTAGGTCAGGATCTGGGTATTTAAGATGGGCACTATCACTTTGTTGCTTGGCAACAACACCCTCAGCGCCAATGCTTAGGCAAGAACTGACATGGCAGGGACATTTGGTTCTCGTGATTCTGCCTTCCTTCTGAGAATGAGGAAAGAACACTAAGGGGTGGACTTCAGAGTAAACCAACCACCACGTGATGGTTAGCACTAGAGTTTACACCAATCCACCAGGAAGTAGGTTTGTGGTGCTGATCTAGTGACACTTGTGACTTACGTCATTCAGGCTTATGCTGTTCACTGGCTTGAGAAGTGTTTGCTCCAGGTGTCCCAGAGCTTCTGCCCAGACCATCTCCACCAAATCGCTCACCTCCTGGCTCAGAGTGCCCGAACTTATAACCTCCTCCAAAAGCAGCTGAAATAACAACACGACAAAGAATCACCACACATGCGTGCATCACACACACACACACACACACACACACACACACACACACACACACACACACGTCCTTATGAGCACTTTGTGTAAAACTGACACAGGAGCTGGGTGCTGGTCAATAGTAGAGCACTTGCCTAGTGTATCCAAGACCTTGGGTTCCATTTCCAACCTCACAAACAACAAACAACAGTATAGGCCCAGAAAAGAAGTATAAGAAAAAATAACAGAGCCCAAGAGAGGCACCAGCTCCCATAGCCAGACACTAAGGCTGGGAATGGCTTGAGTGTCCCTCAGGCTCAGATGCTGGCACCCAGTTCCCACTGTGGAGTAGTGGGGTTGTAGTCCCCACAGTGGTTGGCCCTTTAAGAGGCGGAGACTAGTGGACGGTGCCGGAACTCAGGGCAGGGCCTCAGAGTACATGGATGCTTTTCTTGAGGGAGGTGCTCTGCTCTCCATATTATAAGGTAGACAACGGGCATGTGCCACCATACCCAGCAATTTGTATGTATTTCTTAGTTATCTTATGTGTAAGGATGTTTTGCCTGTGTGCCTGTCTGTGTGCTACATGTACCGACAGAGGCCAGTAGAGAGCATCATGTCCTCGGGAACTGGAGTTACAGATGGTTATGAATGCACATGTACATGCTGGGAATCAAACCCAGGCCCTCTGGAAGGTTATCCATGGCTCTTAACCACTGGCCCATCTCTCGAGTTTTCACTTCATATTTTTTTTCTTCCTAGCAATCAGGAAGCAGAGGCAGATGAATCTGTGAGTTTAAGACCAGACTGGTCTACATAATAAATTCTAAGCTAGCCAGAGTTACATGATAAGACCTTGCTTTAAAAGAAAAACAAAACAAAACAAAACAAAACAACAACAACAACAAAACAATCATCTGGGTATGGTAGTGGCATCTAAAATCTCAGTACTGAGAAGGCTGAGGCAGGGGGTGTGTTTGAATTTGATGCCATCGTGGACTAAAGAGTGAGAGGGTATCCAAAATAACAAACCAAGCTGGGCAGTGGTGGTGCATGCCTTTAATCCCAGCACCTGGGAGGCAAAGGCAGGCAGATCTCTGTGAGTTCGAGACCAGCCTGGTCTACAGCGCAAGTTCCAGGACAGCCTCCAAAGCTACAGAGGAACCCTGTCTCAAAAAACCCAACAAAACAAAAATAAAACAAACCAAGCCAAACAACAATCACACACATCCCCCTCCCAACTCAGTCAATGCCACACAATCCTATCAAGCAGCTAGCTTACTGCTTGCAGTTTTTCAGACGCTAATTGTGTTGCTTCAGCTGTAAAGTGTTCTTGGAGCAGAAATCCTTGTCTCTTCAGGTCTTCAATGTAATGCTCATAATATTCACTTGCGCTTTCAGAGGTTTGCTTTCCGATGCTCTCTCTTCTAGTCTGGGAATTACAGTACACAGGACACAGGAACTATGAACACCTATGAACACACTCATCCTCAGTGAATCACTTACTACACCCCACCAGGAAGGGGTTTAAACTACTTTTCTTAATGAATTACCACGTTGGTTTGAACGAAATGTGTCATCCCCCTCTCCCATGACCTCGGGGCTTGGTCCCTAGTTGGAAGGTGCTTTTTGAGGAGGTTTAGGCCTTGCTGGGGGCCAGGCTTTTGTTTCAAGTAACAGGCTCATTCCTAGTCCCCTTTCTGCTTTCTGTTAGAGGTGGGAGCTCTCAGCTTGCCTTCCAGCTGCCAAGCCCCCCTGTTGCCATACTTCCCAGAAATGATAAGACTGTTACTCCCTTGGAACCCAATGTCCAAATAAACTCGTCCATCTCTCTGTTGCCTTGGTCATGGTGTTTTTATCACAGCAACAGAAAAGGAACACTTAAAGCTGGAGTTGAGGGAGCAAAAAGCCGGAGTGGGTAGGACAGAGAGAAAAGACTCCTTGTGGGGAAGTGTTCCTTCAAGCACTTGTTGAGAGCCAGTGAACTTGGGAGACTGGCATTCCACTCCTTTTTGGAAATGTAGAAAGTCAATCAGGGTAGGGAAGAAGAGAAAAATACCCTGTAAAGAATGGTACAGTGGTGGTGGTGGTGGGGGGGTGTTAGGCATCAGTCAAGACCAAGTGAGCTCCCAGCAAGGAAAAGGGCAGGAAAGCTCTGTGGTCAGGCAGATGATATGAAAGGCACAGGCTGCTCCTCAGCCAAGACTGCACACACACATGTGGCCTTTCTGCTCTTCTTGGAAACCCAACCCATGACAGTGAACAACTCAGCTCACTGACCCTAGACGATGGAGGAAGATTTGCCCGGCTTGGGAGTGCCGGTGTCCCCTAGATGTTGGTTAATCCTGACTCTGAGGTATACAGCTATAGAGAGATGTCACGCTCATAGACTGTTCACTGCAGGGTATCTCTGAAACTTTAGAAAGGAAGTATACACCCAAGTCACTCCATTTAAAAGGTATCTAGAGTTTGGATCTTAATTGCCCCAGGGCCAAAGAGAATCACATGGGTCTCATAAATCAACTAGCAACAGCCCTGCCCTTAAAGCTCTTCATTGTTAAAAATGGGTGCTTGGAGTCAAACTCCTCTGGATAAGGAGCAAGCACTTGGCCTCTGAGCCATCTCTCTAACACCAACCTTTTATAAGTTAATTATTTCAGGTATTTTGTTAAGTAATGGAAAGTGTCCTAACAATGGAATTTTGGAAATTTCTCCTAAGATGGCTTCATGAGGCAGGACAAGCCAGAGAACACCTCTCACTACTGCTTGGGTGAGGCTTACTCCTGGCAGGTGGACAGGGTCCCCCAGGGAATCTGCCAGAGTGCTTAGGTGTGAGTTTGCTAAGAATGGAAGGTAACCGAGGCTCACCAGTACGGTCTATGCACTATTATAAGGATAAAACACGGGTCTCTGTGGATTTTATTTGATTTTAAATTACTTTTTTCTTTTTGATTTTTGAGACAGGGTTTCTCTGTGTAGCTTTGGAGCCTGTCCTGGCACTCACTCTGTAGACCAGACTGGCCTCAAACACACAGAGATCTGCTGCCTCTGCCTCCCAAATGGTGGGAATTAAAGGCGTGAACCACCACCATGTGGCTTGAATTACTTTTTATCCAAATAACAAAATAACCACATATTTTGGGGCAGAAGGCTAAATATCTCCCACTTGGATACATGTGACCCTGGATTAAGGTTCTAGCTCTGTTCCCATGGAAGCCTGATAAAAAGTCAGCTATAAGGCTGGTGCTACAGTGTAGGTTTGTAATCCCAATATTTGAAAGGTTGAGGCAAGAGTGAGATCTGTCTCAAAATGCAAACCCTCCACCCCTCCCAAAACAGTCAGCCGTAATTGTGGTGATAATTCTGGTAAATTTGCACCAAGATTAGGACTTCAGTGAGTGTGTGGTGGAAACCAAAGCTTTGGGCTTTCTTGAGAGTGGCAATTCATAGAACAGGGTACATCTTCGGGTCATCTGGAATCCGTGTTATGAGACAGGAGCTCCTGAGGGTCAGGGCTTCTCAGATGGTCCCATCTGATGTGTGTATCTACCTGAGTGACATCTAGGTTAGGTGCCAGATGAGAAGCTTCAAGAGCCTGTGTGGACCTGTGTGAGGACCTCTCTCACTGAAGAATGGACTCTGTTTCTGGCTATAGTAGATCTGTAAGACTGAATACCTATGTGAGAAAACTCCATGGTGGGTGATATATAATTTTTGGGCATTCGTTCTGGATCTGTTTTCATTTCAGAATTGTTTTAGACCACAGCTGGGCTCCTGACTTGACACTGAACTAGGACAACAGTTGCGGCTTTTGTGGAGCCTTCTGTGATCTCCAGCATTCTATGGTCATGAGTCCTGAGTAACTCACATGCACAGCAGTGTCAGAACTGTCACTGTGGGTCCTAGAGAAAACTCTGTTGTGAGGTGGATGTGTGGTTCACACCCGTAATGGTAACAGTATGGACACTAATGGAGTACCATGTTTGAAATAAGCCTGGATACAGAGTGAGCCCCTCTGTCTCATTTTTTAAAAGGGGGGAAAGAAAAGAACAAAGGAGGAAAAGGTAGAGGGGGAGAAGAGCAAGATGGAGGAGGAGGGAAAGATGGAGGAGGAGGAGGGAAAGATGGAGGAGGAGGAGGATCTCTGCTACCCTTCATCTTTGACTTTCTGCTTCCAGCACAGGGAGAAACACTCTGTTGCTTAAGCCACTCAGTAACCATACTATTCATTTCAGCAGCCCAGCTGACTGTGTCCCCAGGTAAGAAGAAATGTTTAGCAGGTTGGTTAGTGGCTTGATTCGTTTAAGCCAACTAGCAACGGGAGGAGTAAAGACACAGGAATCTAACTCAAGGGCATCACCTGCAGGTGGTCAGCCAGGAGGAAGTGTGCTGATATCACAAAGGGGCAGTCCCCTGGGTCCTGGGAGCACTGCAGCTCCACTACTGCGGCCTCCTGGTCTCCATCCGCTCCCACCTGCAAGATGGTACATTTTAGAAGCAGAGCTATGGAAACAAGCCACATTCCACGTCGGAAAAGGCTGCCTAATATGCTGGAGCAATGCAAGTTCATTTGGAGAAGTATGTTAGAAAACACAAAAACATCAAGAGAGTAAAAGTCACCTGAAATAATAAATAAATAAATAAATACACCTAAAACCCAGAGCAATATAATCGCCATCAATAGTTTTGTATATTTTTATCTCTGTGTTTATAATGTATCAGCACCTTTCTTATTTTTCTCATTATAGAGGGAAACATCCTTTTTAATTTATATTTTATTTAGACATCTAAAAATATGAGTAGGACATCACTTCTAAGGCAAGTCTTGATTTTAATTTGTGTGACTTCTATCAATAAAGTTTTCTGTTTTCTTTAAATGCAAAAAGAACAGTTCAACATAGTATAAATATGAGTATGAGAAACAGTTAATGACAGGGTAGAGTTTTATTTCTAATGCCATATTGATGTTTTATATTGTTAAATATTTTCTGTAAATGGCTGGATTGTAGCTCGGTTGGTTGAGAGCTTGATTAATATGCCTGAAGTCTTGGGTTTGAGCTCAAGCACTGCACAAAGCAGATGGTGCATAGTTATAATCCTAGCACTTGGGAGGTAGAGGCAGAAGGGATCAAGAGTTCAAAGTCATTTTCCACTATGTAGCAAGTTCAAGACCAGCCTGGGATACATGAGATCCTCTCTCAAAAAACAAACAAAATATATTATGAGTATGACTTCCTTTCTTTCTTTCTTTCTTTCTTTCTTTCTTTCTTTCTTCCTTCCTTCCTTCCTTCCTTTTTTTTTTTTTTTTTTTTTTTTTTTTGGTTTTTCGAGACAGGGTTTCTCTGTGTAGCTTTGGAGCCTATCCTGGCACTCGCTCTGGAGACCAGGCTGGCCTCGAACTCACATAGATCCGCCTGCCTCTGCCTCCCGAGTGCTGGGATTAAAGGCGTTCGACACCAACGCCCGGTGCATGACTTATTTTCATTAAAAACACTAAAAAAAAAATTGCTTTTTCTTGTTTAAAATTTATTTAGTTCTTGGATTTTACTTGAGAGGGGGTTTCATTGTGTAGCTAGGGTTGTCCTTGAACTCATAACCTCTGGCTAGGCCTCCTAAGTGTTAGGATTATAGGCATGAGCTCCTATACCAGGCAAAAATTTAAATAAACATTTTTCTGAGCTTGTGTTACAGGACATATGATATTCAGAATATGAACAACTTTTCAAAACAATGAGAAAACCATCAAAAAGGAAATGTTTTCAGAAATAATTCAGTTTCTTTTTTCTAGGTAGAAATCAGGCTTTTACCTTTTCCAAGACGTTATATTTCACAACTTCAAAGTCTTGAAGAAAATGAGGAATTTCAACATTTTCTGCAGAAACCCTGAAATTTATATGATTAAACACTTAAGATTGAACTGGAACTTTGGACACAGAGAATCTCCCAACAGATCCCCTAATTCCTAATGATGTACATAGTAAGTCCCTGGTGCCTCCTTGAGTATTCTAGAAATGGTTAAACAAATGGTGAAAAATGGGCTTGATTCATCTTCTGCATAACTAACTTATCAGTTATTAATTCCTGATTTTACATACTTGTGGGGGGAGGGTGATAATTTAACCTGTTCATTAAGTGAGAGATGATCAGGTAAACCCCATGGTCCTCTTCCAGATTCTCAAACACTAAAGCCAGAACCTGGAGTCACAGGGAGGCAAGGATAGGCAAAAGCAGAGACAGAAAAAACAGCCACCTTCTGTGGTCACCATGTTTGGTTGGAGCTCTAACTCCTAGCAACTGTTTTCTGTGAAGTCCTTTTACAAAATAAAGGAGTCCAACGGATAGCCTGTTATTTGCTTGTTTGTTTTGTTTTGTTTTGTTTTTGAGACAGGCTCTCCATAGGTAGCTCGACTCAGCTTCAGCCTCCCAAGTGCTGGGATTACAGCCATGCATAACCACTCTCAGCATATTTGTATTTTTAATACCACAATTGAAATTTACAAAACACTTTGCTTACTGAGTGACTTCGGTGTTTTCATTCTCTGGGGTGTTGTCCAAAGACACATCTTCTGTTTCCACCTCTAGAATTAAAAGGAAAACTTGTTGACTGTTCAAACACTTACTGTGAGCCTAACTGCTAGAATTGTTATGACTTTGTGTTTGTTTTGTTTTTTTAGAGACAGGGTTTTTCTGTGTAGCCCTGGCTGTCACTGGAACTCGCTCTGTAGACCAGGCTGGCCTTGAACTCAGAGATCCTCCTTCCTCTGCCACAGAAGTGCTGGGATTAAAGTCATGTGGCACCACCACCTGGCCTTGTTTTGATTCTCAAATATGATCTTTGCTACATAAATTCCCTTCCTGTTCAATGTTCTGGGGACTCAAACTCAGGATCTTACATAAGCTACCCACACTCTCAGCCTTAGTTCTCTTTTTGCTTTGTTGGTTTGGAAGATATTTTTAGTTGAGGGTTTCACCACTTGCACAACTTGGCCATGAACTCCGAGGTTCTAGTGATCTTCCTGCACCTTCTTACAAGCCCAGCAATCATTTTCTTAACACCAAGGATTATTCTATTCCCAGTTAAAATTATAACGGGGGCTGGGGATAGCTCATGCAGTAAAGCGCTCTGCAAGCATGAAGACCTGAGTTTCAGCCTCAGCACCCAAGCAAAAGGCTGAGTATGGCAGGGCAGTCTTGTAATTCCAGTGCTGGGGAGGAGGAAACAGGAGGATGCCTGAGGCTCTCTCACAAGCCATCTTCGACTGATCAGTGAGCTCCACACCAGTGGGAGACGCTATCTGAAAGGAGGAGGATAGCATCCCAATGGATAATGCCCACACCTGTCCTCTGCCCTCCACAAGGGCACCACGGGGCATGCATTCATACACATATGCAAAATAAAGAAATTAAAATATAACAATTAAAAAATTACACATCACATATTCTGAGACCATCAGGGTTCATTAGCCATTTTGAGTCTGACCTCACAAGACTTCACATTGAAAAATCTGTACTGTAGCTGAGCTGGCCTTTTATCCTTCAGGGTTTTGTTTCCTGTTTCTAAGGTAAAATGAAGCATAATTATTTTGTAGTATTCCTGGACATTTTTTTCTCATAACACCTCTGACATGTCCAAATGTCTACATGGTGTCTATAACGTATTAAGTCTTGGTAGGACACACTTACCAGCACAACCCTTTTCACCTGGAGGTGGCATGAGAGCCAGTGATTTGGGATCATAATTCGTCACGTTCATGAGTCTCCTCTGGTTGACAGAGTCCCATATGAAATCTGGGCTTGCAATCTGAACATCGTTCTTTTGGATGGAATTCAGTTGATACTGACTCAGGGCGTCAGCATTGTCTAAGATTACATGTGTGCACTAAGGACAAACGGGAAGTTCATTATGTAGCAGCAAAACCTTTAACAACAGCATTTGTATCTGTAACTTTAACCCCTAACGGTCTTATTTTAAGGTAGTTCATAGTGGTTTTTTTCAGATTTTGAAAAACATGAACACATTATTTTGTCGTGTGTTCACTTCCCTGCCCCAACCACAGTTCTAGCTCGAACCTCTGGCCGTGACCACACTGGGAAAGCACTGTGCTTCGAAGCTACACATCCCCGCCCTAAGCCAACAGTGATTCTGCTATGGGTATGGATGGTCTACGCCATAGGTGGCTTCCAAGTTCCCCATGCTGTGAGTGTCCTCATGCATACGTTTTCATGTTCTTATTCTGTTATTTCTTGAGATAGAGGCAGGCAGAGCTCTGTGAGTTCAAGGCCAGCCTGGTCTACAAAGTTCCAGGGCAGCCAGGGGTATTACACAGAGAAACCCTATCTTGAAAAACCAACAAATAAATAAAAAGCAAGAAAGGAAGGAAGAAAAAAAAAGGAAGGAAAGAAAAGGGAGGCACCAAAAGGTATTTATTTTGTTATTTTGTAGTTCTAGTTTTTCAAAATTGGGAGTGCACACATGTGTGTGTGTGTGAATGTGTGTGACTTGTTTGTTCATACGAATGACTGTGGGTGAATGCATAAGTCACACTGTGCATGTGGAGGTCGGTTACTGAAAAACCAGTGATGAAAAAGCAGCCAAAAAAGGAAAACTGCAGCACAGATGGGCAAATTACCCATTCCCCACTGGTGCGTGGGCTAGCCACGATGTGTGGGCTAGCCACGATGCGTGGCCGCTGTAGGTCTAGTGAATTTTCCCCACTTTGGGCGCCAGATGTCCAGTGGGAATGGGGATTCACTAGATGCAGTGCAGGTTAAGTAAAGTGTATTTGGGGAGAATGCACTTACACATGAAACAGATAACCGAAGCCGGTTCCCTCTCCAAGGATCCATCCAGGCTGCTCTCAGAGACCCGACCGGAAGCAACAGAGAGAGTGAGCTGGGCTCGGGACCCCAGACCTAGCCCTACCCTCTGTCATGTCCGCACCTGTGACCATGCCCAAACGGTGCTACAGGTGCTGGGGTAGGGTGGGTGTGTGGGGTGGATATCTCACTACAGAGGTCAGTCTTCCAGTCTACCTTGACTGACGTAGGATCTCTTTTTTTGTTACTTGCCACAGATAATATATGTGTGTATGTATACGTACATACATACATACATACATACATACATATGCATTCATACACCAAGAAGTGACAAGGATTCATCTGTTTCTACTTCCCATTTCACTGTAGGAGCTCAGAGATTACAGACCATGTTTCTTCATTTACATAGGTTCTGGAGGTCCAAACTCATCACCCATCTTTTTATACAGTGTAAATAAAGAGTACATGCATATTGTAGATATCTATAAAGTAATAATAGGGATCTGCTAACCCTCCTCCACCACTGCTCCTGGTGCCTTCACCAGAGGTACTACTGTAAACTGCTCCTCATAGATCTTTCTAGATTTCTTCTTTGCAGATAAAGGGTATAACTGCACAAAGGGCAGCATGCTTTAATACTACATGAGTTTGCTTTTCCCCTTATAAAAAAGCTTATCTTCAGGTTCATTCCTCATCATTAGGTATATACAGATTTTTATTAATTGTGACGCCTGATTGTATTTTTCCATTTAAGACATTTGGCCAACCTGGTCTGGAACTTCATCCTCCAGCCTCAGCCTTTCAAATGCTGGGATTACAGATTTGAGCCATCATGCCTGGCTTTGTGTCTCCTTTATTACTGCTGCCATGCACATTTCAAACATTTATATACACTGGCAAAAATAAATAAGCTTCAAAAGGTCTTACAGTATGTGAGAATTTCCTAAACTGCAGAGACCATGGGCAACTCTCTACCCAGAAGATTACTTACTTAATACTTTTTTTTTCTTTTTTGGTTTTGTGAGACAGGGTTTCTCTGTGTAACTGCTCTGGCTGTCCTGGAACTCTCTGTAGACCAGGCTGGCCTTGAACTGACAGAGATCTGTCTGCCTTTGCCTTCCGAGTACTGGGATTAAAGGTGTGCACCACCACCACCGGGCTTACTTCTTACTTTTAAGTGGACTATTTTCCTACCCACGGGAATGGTGAGGCTGGGAAGTCGGGAAGCCATGTGATGGAAGTGTGCACAGCTCTGCCTGAACTGGAAGCCAGTAGGGACATTCTCTTTGTAGTACCCTGCTGGAGTTGAACTGGCCTCCTTGGAGTACATGATGCTGTCTATGGTTAGTGCCTGGGATGGACCCAGGGATAGGGTCAGACCTATCCACAGAGGGAAGAGGAAAGGACAGGGCCAGAAAGTCGGGAACATAATGTCTTTAGACTCCCATTTTGCCTTTTTAAAAAAGAGCAAATTGCCTTCTGTATCTAAATGCTTAGGCCTAAAATTCATCTTTGAGAAGCAGTAGCTTCTTTCAACTCTTACGAGGTAAGCTACTGTAGAAAGACTAGTCCACCTTACACTTCTGAGCCCATCTGTCAGCCCTGCGCCGGCCTACTGGCCAGTGACAGCATGCCTTTGGCAAGCAGGTACAATATGACTTTTCTCTTTTAAGAACAGGTGTGGCTGGGCACTCTGGAGGCAGAGGCAGGCGGATCTCTGTGAGTTGGAGGCCAGCCTGGTCTCCAGAGCGAGTGCCAGGATAGGCTCCAAAGCTACACAGAGAAACCCTGTCTCGAAAAACAAAACAAAACAAAACAAAACAAAACAAAACAAAACAAAAAAAGAACAGGTGTGACTAAACCTGAATGATATCATATTCACAAGGTAGGGACAATGTTTTGAAACTCCCCCAGGGGACCACGCCCCTGTGTCTCCTGCTACCAGTCTTCTCTGCTTACTCTCTATCCATGACAGTTCCTATTACTCAGAAAGTAACAGAAGAGATTTGGAGATACCTGAGGATTTAACAAAAAGGAAAACTTTCCACCATTATTCTTAATATCCGTCTGCAACTTTTTCTTCTGTTGACGAGGTAAGTATTTGATTTTCAAGCAGAATATACAATTTGCAAAGATTCCCAAAGTCATTCTGAAAGAAAAAAATAGTTTTGAGTCATTGGCTTCTGCTTGCTGTAATCACTTGATTTTTAAATTTCATATATGTGTATATTATACATTGAACACATTCCCTTGTGTTCAATGTATAATCTCTACCCCCTTCTCACTCCTATTGATCCTCTTTGTCATCCTAGATGGTCTTACTTATATACATACATATATATGAGAGACCCTCGAGGTGGGGAGTCTCCCCGATCCGGCTGGTCCCCCAAGAATTCAATGTTCAGTCCAGTTGATGCAACACGCAAGAGGCTTTATTGCAGTTGTTTGGGCCATGTTAGCTTGGGCCTTTCATCCATCCACCATGGCCGATAGCTAGGAAAGACACTGCAAAGCGTCTGCATAGAGATCTTATAGGGCAGCGTAAGGGGAGTGTCTAGGGGTACGCACAGGCTCAGGATTGGTGTGCTTCCACGCTTGGAGGGTTTGCCCTGTGTTGATTGGTCAACTGGTTGTTATGGCCCATAGGCCCTCCCAGGGTGGTTGCTATGCTCTGCGCATCATTGCTGTGCAGTTGTCCGAAGAGCACACCCAGAGCCGTAAAGCATAGCGCCACCAGCTAACTTCTGATTGGTTCCTTGCCATGAGGCAGGCATCTGACCTCCTAGTGACCAAGGCAAGGTCAGGGCAAGCACATGTTACTGTCATGGCTGCCGAAAGGGGCAGGCATCTGACCTCCTAGTGACCAAGGCAAGGTCAGGCAAATACGTGTTCGGCTGTTATGGCTGCTGAAATGGGGAGCTGGTTCCTTCATATATTACATATATGCACATACATTTGTGGTTTTATATATTTATCTGTAATTCATGAAGCACAAATGAGAGAAAACATAGTTGTCTTTCTGTGATTGGTTTAATCTAGTTTCCTCCATTTTTCTGCAAATAATATGGTTTTGTTTCTCTTTATTGCTGAAAAAATTTGATTGTGTATATATATCATGTTTTCTTTGTTCTTGATGTTGGACACCGAGGTTGGTTCCACAGTTTGATGCGGGAAGTCCTTCTATGTATATGTCTCTCTTATTGGTTAATGAATAAAACACTGTTGACCAATAGGGAAGCAAGACAGGCGGAACTAAGAGAGAAGGAAGATTCTGGGAAATGTAGTAGAATGTAGTAGGAGTTGCCATGTGATCCCTGGAGGAGAGGATGCATGAGGCTGGCGTTTTTGGTAAGATAAGACCTTGATGTATGTATGTATGTATGTATGTATGTATGTGTATATGTATATGTATATATTAGTAGTTGTGGGTTAATACTTAAGACAGAGTTAGCCAATAGAAGCCCTAGACATTGGCCAACAATATTGTAACTAATAGAATCTCTGTGTGTTATTTTCGGGGCTGAAGCAGCGACGGGACCCAGGTGGGAATCCCCCAACAATTCCCTCATGTGGAGATAGGTCACAACCCTTTACTTGGGAAAATGAATTACATGTGGGTGTTTAACATGTGGCAGAATTTGATCACTACAGAGAAGCTCTCTGGCCTGGGTATTGTCCCACAGTTTGTTGATTCTGGTTGATGCATGAGCTGTGTCAAAAAAACCCCACTCAATTCAAGTGTTTCAGCAGGATGGGCAGCTCAACCTACTCCTCACAAGCAACTACAGGGTAGTGTATCAGGCTTAGAGGACCACAGGGTAGGGCCTTTTGGGAGAGGGGCTGGAGCCCTTCAATCTTGTGCCTCACTGAGATAATGGAGCCAACACCACATTTGTATTATCAGTGTGATGATGGACCAACCGTTAGCTTTTCCTCTACTGTGGACCTGAGTCTCAGCATCAGGATCCTCCCTCTGAAAGCCAATAAAACACAGAGGTGACAGATGCTCTAGAGTGAAAGGTGAACAGGGCAGAGTGCAAAGGCACCGGCCACCAAGCCTGAAATCCATATGCATACATGATGGAGGAGGTCCTTCTGTATATATGTGTCTCTTATTGGTTAATGAATAAAACACTGCTTGGCCAATAACCAGCAGAGGCAGAAAGATAGGCAGCACTGGGAGACAAGAATTCTGGGAAAGGTAGGCAGGGGAGACGCCATGGAGGACCCTGAGGATAGGATGCACCAGGCATTCCCCAATAAGATAAGACCATGTGGAAATACATGGGTTAATAGAAAGGGGTTAATAATTAAGACAGAACTAGCCAATAAGAAGCCCTAGCTATTGGCCAACACTTTAATAATTAATATAGCGTCTCCGTGTGTTCATTTGGTGGGGACAAGAGAACCACCAGCAACACACATACATATATGGAAAAGATAATGAAATAAATACAAACAAAACAAGAGAGTGACTAGCCTGGGAGTGGCTGTCAGACAGCCTGTAGGAGAGGGCAAGACCAGTGCAGAGAAAACACCTCCTTAATCTCAGATACCTCCATGAGCCTATGGTTGTTGTGTGTTCTGTCATTCTTTTTTATGGCTGCACCCATAGTTCCAGGATTACAAATGTTCCTTATTTTCAGAGTTCTGAGGAACCTGAGAACCTCAAATATTCTGTCATCAAGCTACACTCCTAGACCCCTTCGTAGGATTTGTGTGTTTGCTTTTCAGTTATTTTCCCATTAAAAATGTTTTAAAATATTTGTTTTAAATATTTTTTTAAATTATGTGTGGGTATGTACATATGAGTGCAGGTGCCCTTGGAGGTCAGAAATGTTGCATCCAACTGCAACTGGCATTATAGGCATTTGTGAGTCACCTGTCCGTCATTGGTGCTATGAACTTAAATTAGATCCTTTGTAGAAGTAACATTATAATGGGTTTCATTATGACATTTTTCAAGTCATGCATACATACACACACAATTTATTTTATTTTATTTTATTTATATTTTATGTATGAGTACTCTTCATGTATGCCTGTAGGCCAGAAGAGGGCATCAGATCCTATTATAGGTGTTTGTGAGCCACCATGTGGTTGCTGGGAATTGAACTCAGGACCTCTGAAAGAGCAGCCAGTGCTCTTAACCGCTGAGCCATCTCTCCAGCCCAACACACACAATTTTTAAGACAGTTTTTTTTGTGTGTGTGTGTGTAGCCCTGGCTGGCCTGGTACACATTTTGTATCCCAGTCTTGAACTTGGAACAATTCTTTTGTCTCAGCCTCTGTGTCCTGGGGTTACAGCTAGTTCAGTCACAGTCTTTAAGGAGTCACTTCTCAGTGAATATCCTGACAGTGACTTTAGGGAAGTGAATCTACATCAAAACTGTCACATCCTGTTCCCTGTCCCCTTCCCTGCCTCCTGCCATCAATCAGGGAGCCTGGCTGCTGGTTCTTGCTGAGCACCCTACAAAATGCATAAAAGGAAGCAACAAGGTCTCCCTCTGGTGCTGGGGCCTGAACGCTCCTTGGAGCCACTACCACGGTGTGTCCCATCTGTCTCTCTGCTCATGGTGTTAATAACAAATTCCTTAGTCCCCAGGAATTTGTCACAATGTCCACTTGAACCACCTGTCCCATCCAAAAACCAACACTAACACAACTATCTTAGTCTGCAGCAATTTGATATGTGTTGTTTTTGGAATGCTTTTTAGTTCTCATGGCTGATATTATGACTCTAAGAATCCTTTCTACAGGTTTATAATGGACATGTTATTGAAGATGTAACTCCTCTGTGATGACTGTCACAGGCTAAAACCAGGAACTGGGCCTTTTTTTTTTTTTTTTTTTAGGCAGAGTATCTCTGTGTAGCCTTGACTGTCCTAAACTCACTCTGTAGACCAGGCTGGCCTTGAACTCACAAAGATTCACCCACCTCTACCTCCTAAGTGCTGGGATTACAGGCGTGGGCCACCACACCCACACCCAGAAATTGAATCTTTAATCTATGCTTTATTCAGAAATTCAGAAATTTGGTATTGGGTTGACATCTTAAAGATCTGTCGTCTCTCTCATCTTTAGGCAGCCTGTATAGTCATTTCAATTAGTCTCTGGTCACGCACTTGTATCTTTGTGGTTGATGAGGGTGGGTCTCTGCTTCATTTGGTCTCCTCTCCCTGTGTGGCAAGGGAGGGTTCATATACACAGAGGCCACTGGGTCTCATGTTCCTCCTGCACTGCCCTTACAGTGACATCTAAATTGAAGGCTGACTCAGCACAATGAGCAGGATGGATGGGCAGCTTCCTCCGGATGCAGTGCCAATGCGGCTGTGGTGTAGAACATGGGGCCCCCGTCAAAACGTGAGATTCGGTGTGGATCCGACCTGCGGCTCAAGAACATAGAAGCAGCTTTTCTTCTCTCTCTCTCTCTCTCTCTCTCTCTCTCTCTCTCTCTCTCTCTGCCTCCCTCCCTCCCTCCTTCTCCCCTTCCTCCTTCTCTCTCTTCTTCTATCTTTCTCTTTCCTTCTCTTCCTTTTCCTTCTTCTCCCCCCGCCCCTCTTTTTCTTGTAATGCTAGAGGTCCAACCCAGGGCTTGTGTTTAAAGCCTTTGTCAACGAGGTGTACCCCCTCCCCCCAGCACAGAAGCCTTCACTTTTAACATAAAAATTAAATGACATGAGGCTCAAAGGTTCGGCTTGTGATGAAGTGCACATGACAACCTCCATTTGCCAAAATCTACCTAGGCCATTTGCCAAAGATTCGATCTTGGCAGCTAGCTGTCACTTTATCTGCCAGGCTCATTAATCAGTGACTTTCAAGGGTGTGGCTGTCCACTTCACAAGGAAGGAATGGGCCAGCCTGCTACTTGCTCAGAGCATCCTGTGCAGGGTCGTGACGCTGGAGAAGTACGAGCATGTGGCCTTTTCTGGTGCTGCCCACTTCCAAACTAGCTCTGATTGCTTAGCTGTGGCAGGGGAAAGAGGTGAGCTCTCCCAGACAAAGGGAGCCCTAAGTAGGAGGGGCTGGAGAGCAGGGGTGCATCTCAAAACTAACAAAACACGGTCAGTTAGCTGAAATAATATCATATGCAATGAACTCAACAGCCCTTCAAGTCAGTGCTGGGGTGACAGGAAAAGCTCAGTTCTTGACCTTTAAAGGGCAGCTTGCCAAGGAAGGAACGGATTTGAGAGACCTGTTAAACGATGCTCTTTTCACTACATTTTATGAATATTTTCATTTTTTATCGTATTAAAGAACACCAAAAACTGGAAATGTTTTTATATTTTCATATATTCATCTAGTTTTTTTAATACTTGTTTTGTCATTTTTGGGTAAATCCTTGTTTATTTATTTTTATTTTTGTTTGTTTTTCATTCTCTAGCCCATGCAGGCCTTGAACTCATGATGTACCACAGCTTCCCGAGTGCCTAGATTACAGGTGTGAGTCACTACACTGTGCTGCTTTCTTCCTCCACATGTCCCCATTGTTACACTTCCTTAATATTTTTACTGTCTTATTGTACAGTCAATGAACTTAGAACGGAAAATCCTGCAAATCTAGAGAAAGAAAACAGACAGACAAACACACGAGGCATCACAGACAGACACAGCCAGAGGAACGCTCCATGACATGGACTAGTCAAGATGTCAAAAATACAAGGAAGTGGTACATATGGAAAGTGCCAGCTTGCCTACAGAGACATAGAACAGCATCTCTCTCATCATCAACCTCAAAGCTAGGACAGAACAGGATTGGATATTTCAGTTGCTGAATGTAAATGACTGATGATCAGAATTATTATATCCAGCAACTATCATTTAAATTTGATTGAGAAATAAAGCATTTCAAGAAAAGCACAGTCTAAGGCAGTTCGTGGCCAACAAGCAGCACTGCTTGTTGTACAGTATTATTCTCTGACAACTACAAAATTTCTTAAAAATACTGTAAATTGATTTTCAAGAACACATTAATAAGATCATAGACTGTAATAAACTTAGTTTCATCTCAGGGATGTTAAGATTGGTTTGACATATCTGCACCTATAAATATAATACAATGGACAAATAGATTTTATGCCAAAATCACGTGATCACAAGTAGACACATTAAAGGCCTTTGACAAAGTCCAACATCCCCTTCATGACAAAACCCTTGAGAAAGTAGAAACAGAAGTACTGTACCTCAACATAGTAAGAGCTAAATATAACATACACTAAATGGAGAATTTCCTCTAGAATTAGGAAGGAGTCAGGGTAACCACTCTCCACTCTTTTCAATATAATGCTACAAGGCTTACTGAACTAGTAACAGAGAGAAATGAAAGAAATACACATGGGACAGGAAAAGGTCAACTTATCCCCGTTTCCGGATGACATGACGCTATTCTCAAATACCCTAAAGATGCCACCGGAAACTTGTGTCGCTGGTTTGTTTTGTTTTGTTTTTAATTGTTTACTTTGCTTTAGGTTTTTGTTGCTTATTTTTGTAGCTTTGGCTAGCTTAGAACTTGCAATGTAGGGCTGGGTTTGAACTCAGAGATCTAGCTGTCTACCTCTATTGCCCAAGTCTTAGGATTAAAGGTATGCATCACCATACCTTACCGGCCTGGCTTAGTGTTGGGTAGGATTTCATTGTTGTACTGGCTGGTTTAGAATTCAGTGTGAAGCTCAGGCCTTACATTCATGGTAATCTTCCTGTCTTAGCCCTCAGAATGTTGGGACTACAGGTGTGTGCCGCCATGCCTGGCTTCTACCAGAAAATCCTTAGACTTGATAACACTTTTTAGAAGAATGGCAGGAAACAACCAAGAAAGATAGGCATCCTTTCTATGAACCAGTGACAAACTTGTCAAAAAGACCTGAAGAGAAAAAAAAGTCATTCCAATAGCTTTTAAAAATCAAATTAGAAACAAACCTAACAAAGGAGGTGGGATACCTCTACGATGACAACTTTAAAACACAACTGGAAGAAGAAACCAAACGGAAAGCCTCCCATGGGAATGTGCTGACAGAATATTATAAAATAGTATATTATTGAAAATGATCTACAGATTCAAAGCAATCCCCATCAAAATCCCAAAGACATTTTTCAAAGAAGTAAAAAAAAAAAATGCTAAAATTCATTTGGGAGCACAATAGACACCCCCGCCCCCCATAGCCAGAGCAATCCTTAGCAGAAAGAACAATGCTCATCTCAGGTTATACAGCAGAACCATAGTAACCGAAACTCTGGTGCTGACATAAAAACACAGGTACAGACAGATGCAATAGAATAGCGGCTCTAGAACCAGCCTACATAGCTACAGAGACCTAATTTCTGACAAAGGTTTAAAAACACACAGTGTAGAAAAGGCTGCCTCTCCAGTAAATGGTAGTGGGGAGTCTTTACCAGCTACACTTCTTCCTTTGTGGATGCCCCAGGGCTGGCCCATCAAGAACTGTCTTCCTATTGGCTGTCCTGCCGCCAGTCCTGGAACTGATCTCATCCTACTCTCCTCTCATGAGCTGTTCTCCACCTTGTCATCATTTATGCATGAAGGCTAACTACTTAGGAGCTATGCCTAGCTAGGATCCAGATCACTTCAAAGCACTCACACATAAAGCCCTGGATTATATAAAAGCCTTCTGACACTATTAGCATGGCCAGACTAAATGGCATCAACGACGAACCTCTGGAATGGGAAGCAGAGGTTCTGGGTGTATCTCCTTGGCACAGTGTTAAACCTGCATACCTAAAAAGTACTTCCTGAATAAGGACGGAGTCAAATGTGAGGAAAAATTCTGCAACATGCTCATATTCAGTGACTTTCTCCCTGAAAACACCACACTTGGTTTACTGCTATTAATGCATTGTCATTCACAGTGTAGAATCCATACAAGGCTGAGGTCCACCCACTCCATCCCCTAATGAATCATTCCAAATCCTGGCAGGAACTATTTTACTGACCTGAACGTTTCATAACGGGGCCTTAGGAAATAGGATCCCAGCAAGAAATGCCATGCAGGGAATTAAGAGGCCCACTCAACAGCCTTGTTTTAATTATGTTTCTATTCTTGTCATAAAGATCATAACCAAAAGCGACTTGAAGAGGAAAGGGTCTGTTTCATCTCACAGCTTACAGTCCATCATGAAAGGAAGTCAGGACATGAACTCCAGACAGGAACCTCAAGGCCAGCGATTCTCAGTTTGAGGGTAGCAACCCCAGGGTCAAATGACCCTTTCACAGAGGTCACTTAAGACCATTGGAAAACATATACTTGCATTATGAGTCCTTTTTTTTTTTTTTTTTTTTTTTTTGTTTTTCCAGACAGGGTTTCTCTGTGGCTTTGGAGGCTGTCCTGGAACTAGCTCTTGTAGACCAGGCTGGTCTCAAACTGACAGAGATCCACCTGCCTCTGCCTCCCGAGTGCTGGGATTAAAGGCGTGCGCCACCAATGCCCAGCGCATTATGAGTCTTAACGGTAGCAAAATTACATTTATGAAGTAGCAATGAAAATAATTGTATAGTTGGGGATCACCACAGCATGAGATGGCAGCATTAGGAAGGTTGAGAACCACTGCTGGAGTCAGAGGCTGTGGAGGAGCACAGCTTTCTGGCTTGCTTTTTGCTGTGCTCACCTGGTTTCCTTACACAATCCAGAACCACCTGCTCAGAAGTGACACCTATTGTGGGCTAATCAGTCAGCAACCAAGAAAATGCTCCCCAGACATGCCCCAGAGGCCAATCTGATGGGGACAACTCCTCAGTTGAAGTTCAGTCTTCCCAGGTAGTCAACTCGACAACCAAGAATAGCTATAACACGGAAAGTACCTTCTAGTAGGGCAGAGGCACAAATTCAACACAAGGACAAACCTACATGGGCATATCTCCTGACCTTTCTCTTTTTCTTTTAAAATAACTTGTAACATTGTCACAGGCAAGGCCCAGACAGATGACAGTTTCTCTATCCCCAGTCTTGGCTAAAACTGTAAATTAACCCAACCAGGTTAGGACTCAGCTAAGCTTTACAGTCAGGTTTGGCTAAATTTCAACTCCAGACCTCAAGCAACTATTTCTCTATTACCATACTTCCTACGTTTTCCGCAGTATTCACCAAACCATTGCACTTTTGCATAAGTTTGCTTGGAAACCCAGCTATCAGAGAGTAAAGAAAACAAGAGTTTCGGCTCTTAGAGCAGTCTAGTCGCAGAAAGTTGACCTCCTGGGCACAACTGGCCTGGGGCCACCACCCCTGTGCAAGGCATCAGCAAAGGTCACGGCCACCCAGCCAGGACCACTCGGTCTCTTGGAGCGATCAGACGGCCTCCTGGGGCATCACGCACCTGCTTGGAGATCCCGGCTGGGCGCCTCCGGCGCCGGACGGTCCGCTCCTGGGTCTTCCGCAGCCTGCGTTCCAGCCGCGGTGCTTCCGCTCCGGGCACAGCGGGGCGCGGCGGGGCGGGACCGTGGCTGCGCCTCCAGAACCCCGGGCCTGCGCTGTGGCCAGCGCCCCTTAGCGGGTGTCTCCGACTGTCCCTATCATCTCTACCAGCCGCCCAGAAGGCGTGTCCCAGCTGGCTGAATTCTGCCTCCAGGATCAACCTAGTGTTCAAGACTTTCAGTTTCGTCTTTGAGACTGTAAATTGCCAGGAGGGGTAAATCCAAAATTTGAGTCTGGGAGACGAAATGAATGGATGGTGACTTTTGACAGAAATAATTGAGGATGGGATGCAAGGGCAGGTAAGAAACAAGTTTCCCAAAGGTTTGAGATCAAACAGGAGCATTTAGGGCTGAAGAGGTAGCTCATGAAGAGTAGCTTGACTAACCCTCATGGGTCCCTGGGTTCGATTTTCAGCATCATCAGCGGAAAAAAATGAGAAAATTTGAGCATCCATCACTAATTGGAAATGCTCAAACGATGGGCTAGGGCTATACAGCTCAGTTGGTTGATTGATAGTCTCGAGTGGGTGGGCCCTGGGTGCTAGGATCAGAAATGTACTGAGTAGGGACTAATTTGGAAATAATTTGATTCCTCAGATCGAGATGAGTGAAATGAGAATAAAAGGGCTAGAATAGAAAAGTGAGTGTAAAAGGTATGGAGCTGAAATCTGGCACCACGGTTTATTGCTGGCTGGCGAGTTGTAGACAAGGTACTTGGCTTGGGTGTGGGGTTCAAGTTTCATCATACAACCTACTTTATGAGGTTGTATCAGAATCACTTTATGCTGGACATGACTTCTCCCTTCTATAATCCCAGCACTGGGTGGGGAGGCAGAGGCCAGAAGAACACAAGCAGATCCTGGCTAAACTGCTAGTTCCAGACTGGGCAGGGCTGCAAAGGGAGACACTTTTTTTTTTTTTTTTTTTTTTTGATAAAGTCTTACTGTTTAGTCCTTTCGGGCATGGAACTCACTATGTAGACCAGGCTGGCTTCAGCCTCACAATGATCCATCTGTCTCCTGTTTCTGCTTCTGGAATCACTGTACCAGACAAGGAGACCCTATCTTTAAAAAAGAAATCAACTGATGATTTAATAGACAAATGGAAATGTGTAACACGATCAATACAAAGCTTGTCAACAGGTACATTGTGGTTGGGTGGTGGTGGCGCATGCCTTTAATCCCAGCACTCAGGAGGCAGAGGCAGGTGGATCTCTGTGAGTTTGAGACCAGCCTGGTCTACAAGAGCTAGTTCCAGGACACCCTCCAAAGCCACAGAGAAACCTTGTCTCGTAAAACCAATAATAATAATGATAATAATAACAATAATAATAATCATAGAAAATCATCATCTCTGAACCGTAATGAAATGAAAATGGAAGCCTGAAACAGGGAAAATTGACAGCAGAAAATATATAGAAACTAATGTTTTCACTTACAGTGAAAGAAGTCACAAAGGACATTAGGGACCATTCTGAGAGGAATAATAAAAGAAAAACAACACATCAACATTGGTGGGATATAGTAAAAGTGTCCTAATGGAAACTTACACTTGTGAAAGCCTACATTTACGTGTGTGTGTGTGTGTGTGTGTTTGTGTTCCCGAGGGCCCCACAGTCAGAGGACAGTTTTTAGAGGTGGCTCTTTCTTTCCACTATAAGTCCAAGATGTTGTTTGTTTGTTTTTTTTTTCAAGACAGGGTTTCCTCTGTGTATCTTTAGCTGTCCTGAAACTAGCTCTTCTAGACCAGGCTGGTCTCAAATTCACAGATATCCACCTGCTTCTGCCTCCATGTTCTAGCAAACACACGAGCACACACACATATGTGCACACACACGCACAGGCACACATGTGCACTCACACACGAGCACACACACACACACATGGGTGCACACACATGCACTCACACACACACTCTCAAGCAAAGGCAGAATGCCCATGTGCCAGTCTCTTGGCACTGTTGTGCTGCACCTCAGAGTAAGGCAGAACTCTCCTTTTTTGTGAACTTAAACATTCTAGAATTGGTAGGCCCAATAAACCTTTGCTGTACAGAGTTAATTCATTTTCATGATTTTTTGCTGCAAACTTGAGGCACCAGTAATAATTAAATCTATACTAATATAGTTTAAAAAGCCTTTTAGCATCCGACATTGTTTTTAGAAGCTGTGAGTGTTCACATATGTGTGTGCTTGGTAATTATGGATGTATATGTGGAGACTGGTGTTGTTCCTTAGGTGCCATCCACCAGGACTGGAACTCATTAAGTGTGTTAGATTGGATAGCCAGTGAACACTAGGAATCTACCAGTCTCTGCCTTCCATCACTGGATTACAAAGAATGCCACTATGCCTTGTATTAATTATGAAAGCTCAACCTTAACTTAGGCTTGTTTTTAACTAGTTCTTATAACTTAAATTAACCCACTTCTATTAATTTACTTTCCATCTTGTGGCTTAATTACTTCATGCTCTGCATCTCCTGGTGTCTCTACCTTCTTTTTCCCAGAGTCCTCTCTGTCTCCCAAAGTCCCACTTATACCTCCTGCCTAGCTATTAGCCATTCAGCTTTTCATTAAACCAGTCACAGCAACACATCTTCACACCGTGTACTGACATCCCATAACATTTCTTCCCTTTCTGTTTAACTCTAACATAGTAACACTATGGACAATGAGAAAAATTATCAGGTAAGAATTACATTCACAATGTCCAGTCCATTAGTATTAGTGTACACGTGTGTGTATATGGGTTCTCTTCTCCTTTGACATGGGTTCTGGGGATGTCATCACGCTTGTAGGGCTAATACTTTACCCACTGAGGCAGCTTCTGCCTTTTTTCTTTCCAAAATGTTGGTATTGTGGGTTGAATGCTGCTCTTTATGCTCACAAGACAAGCATGGGCTGAGCTATCTCTCTATCCCTAAAAACCTTTTTACTGGGCTGGGGATATGGTAATGTAGGTTGGAGTGCTTGTACAGCTCTTGTGAAGCTCTGGCTTCAGTCCCTAGCACTGTATAAAAACAGGCCTGGTGGTATACATGTCTGCAATCCCTGTAATCTGGAGGTGGAGGCAAGAGGAGCAGGAGGTGAAGGTTATCCTCGGCTATTAATGAGTTCAAGATCAGCCTGGGTTATAATAAACCCTGTCTTAAAAGAACAAACAGAAAAAGAAACATTTTTACTACACTATTTACTTGTCTTACTGCTGTGACAAAATATTTGACAAAGCAGCTTTAGCAAGGAAAGGTGTGTTTGGCTCCTAGTTCTAGGGGATAAGTCCATCACGGCAGGGACGGCTCTAGGAGCAGCACATCTTGTCCACAGTCAGGAAGGAAAGAGTAATGTCTGCTTTCCCTGTAATTCGATCCAGGTCCTTAGGCCATGGAATGGACATAATGTAGAAAGAATCACACATACATGCCCAGATTTGTTTTCATGGTGATTTCTGAATCCTACCAAAATGACGAAACTAATCATAATGTTCTAATAGAACTTTTTAGAAACCTGAGGTTTTGGGCTCTTGCTCTCCCTGCAAGTGGAAATGCCCATGGGTTTCCTTTTTTCTTTTCTTTCCTTTCTTTGTTTCATTCTTTCTTTCTTTTTTCTTTTTCTTTTTCTTTTTCTTTCTTTTCTTTCTTTTTTTTTTTTTTTGAGAGAGGATTTCTCAGACTCCTGGCTGTCCTAGAACTTGCTTTGTAGACCAGGATGGCCTTGAACTCACTGAGATCTGTGGTGATTTATTGCTTGAACAAATAAAGCCTGTCTGAAAGTCAGAGGGTGGAGCTTGCCACTAGCTAACCATAGAGATTTGGAAGTCTGTACAGCCGTGAAAACAGGAAGTGAGATGGCTGGGCAGAGAGAGGATATAAGCAAGAAGAAACAGAACTGGCTCTCTTGTCCACTGAGATGCTAAGGTGGTAATGAGGCTTTGGCTTTCTCCTTCTCTCTGATCTCTCAGCATTTTCCTCTCTGTCTGACTCCAGGTTTTTATTATTTAGACCAGTTTAGACTTCCCTTTTACAGAGATCCACCTGCCTCTGCCTCGCAAGTGCTGGGATTAAAGGTGTGTGCTACGATAGCCCAGCACCTGTGGGTTTTCTTGTGTTTTCCTGGGGGTCAGATATTTCATCGCTCGGAGTGTTCCTCCTCATGTAGAATTGCCCTTTTAAGTCTGGATCTGTTATCTCTCAGCAGTTCTGCCACTAGTCTAGAGGACAAAGAGCCTCTGAACATCTTTTCATACCTGTCTTTCATAATTGTACTAAAAAGAATTGTTGAAGCCAGGCACTGTCAGAACAGCATCCAGGAGTGAAGTTGTTCGAGGAGAATTCTGATTGCTTGTGAGGAAACTCTAAAAGAACAGGACTCAGCTCTCCAATCACAAAATTGTTCTTGGCACGTGCTTTGGTGCCCTACTCTGGTGTGTTAAGCAAGAGTAGGTTTCTTGCAGATTATCTAAATTCAGATGATGTTCCAGTGCCGGGTTTCCTTGTGATCGTATACAGCCTAACTCATATGAACACACCCTCATGACTGTATACAGCCTAACTTATATGAACACACCCTCGTGACTGTATACAGCCTAACTCATATGAACACACCCTCGTGACTGTATACAGTTTAACTCATGTGAACTTTGCTCATGTGACCTTGCTTAATCCTCAGGGTATAAATTATCTGATGCCCTGAATAAAGTCAGTTATTACATGTAACTTTAGTTTGCCTCATTTTAGGCTCCACTCTCCCAGGTTCACACCATCAATTAGAGTGGAAACAAGGTAGGATGGTGCATTCCTGTAACGCCTCCAGCACTTGGGAATCATGGGGACTATAGGATCAGGCATTCAAGGATAGTGTTACTGAAATGGTGTTTTCAAAGCTATTCTGGGCTACACAAGATCTTGTCTCTCAAAAGAAAAATAAAGTAAATTAAAAATAAAAACAGTGATGGGGGTAGGCTTGATCCCCAGTATAAAATAAACCAAGCTAGGTAGGTTAGGCCAGTAGTTCCAGCTCATGGGAGGCAAGAGGATGAGAAACTCATGGTCACCTTCAGCTATGCAGCAAGTTCAAGGCGAGGCTGGCTTCATGAATCCCTGCATCTACTTCTTTCCCCTCCCCCCAAAAAGTTATTGAAGGAGGAATAAAGGATGGAGAGAGTTTGGTTAGCCATAGCAGACAATAATTAAATAGAAAGAATAACTACATTGTGTGTGTGTGTGTGGGGGGTGTGTGCGTGCTGCGTGCGCCTGTACATGTGCTCATGAGGTTGTAAGCCACAGGTTGTCATCAGGCATCTTCATCCATCACTGTCCATCTTATATTTTGAATTAAGTCGCTTTTATGTGTGTGCATGCATGTACATTGGTACATGTGTGAAGAGCAAAGGACAACTTTCCCGAGTCAGCTCTCTCTTCCACCATATGAGTTACAGGGATTGAATCCACAGTCATTAGGCTTAGAGGGAAGCTCCTTTGCCTGCTGAGCCATCTCACTGGCCCTCTAGCTTATTTATTTAGTTCACTTACTATTTGTTTTATGTATATGAGTGTTTCACTACATGAATGTCTTGTGTATCACATACATGCCTAGTGCCACTGTAGGCTAGAAGAGGGGATTGGATTCCCTGGAAATGGAGTTGTGAATGGTTGTAAGCTGCCATATGGGAGCTGGGAAATTGATCCTGATCTTCTGTAAGAACAACAAGTTCTCTTAACTGCTAAGCCATCTGTCCCTTCTACCTTATTTTTTGAAGAGGTTCACTCACTGAACCCTGGAGCTTGCTAATTAGCTAGTCTGGCCAGGCAGCATGTGTCTACCCTCTGAGCTTTAGTGAGTACTGTGGTTATGATCATGCGCTGCTGTGCTCTGTGTTTATGTGGCTGTTGGGGATCTCAACTCCAGTCCTCATGCTTTATAGCAACCACTTCATTGTGACTGGGCCATCTTCCTAGCCTCAGGAAGAATAAATTTTAATGTTCTCTAGCATGCTAATATAATTATAGCTGAGCATGATTAAATATTTCAAAACACCTCAACTTAAAAGGTGACAGATACACCACTCTGATCTGAAATGTTACCCATTATAGAAATGTACTGAAATATTACATTTTATCTCAAAATATTGAAGGCATGGAAATTATGGATTCACCAGACCCTGTATAATGACAAGTGGAGTTTTATTTGGGAAAATAACTTACACAGAAAACAATAAGTGACTTTCGTGGCGTTCCTGCTCCAAGGATGCAGACCCTGCTTCCCCATGCTCTCTTGAGACTGGAAGGGGACCCCGATTTCTGATCCTCTCCCTTTGAGTGGTCACCTGTAACTATGCCCAATAGGCGTGCCCACTGTTATAGGTACACAGGCAAATATATCACTACAATTCCCTTTTAGTCTAAAGAAGAAGGTTTAGGCTTGATACAAAACTATACACAAAGATAGCAAATATCAAGTATGCTCTAGGAGAAGGAAAGGTAAAAACTTACACAATTTAAGACCTATTGCCAGAGAAGCAACATAGAGCAACTGACATGAACTACATGTCCACTCCTAGGGTAAAGGCGTAACAGAGATTACTACGAAGCTGTCCTAAACTGGGAAGTTTATATTTCTAAGAAGAGAGGACAATAACTGTGACAGTCTAATCTTCAACCTCATCAAAGACCTGAGAAGAAAGATAACATTACTAGGGTAGGCAGGAAGTGCAGGCGAGTGACTTCCAAAAGGTACAAGCGAAGACTGAAACAGCAGGCTACCTGGACAGTTACCCAAGTCTCACAGCAGCATAGGGGCCACCAGCTTTGGTTAATGCCTAGAGTATCTGACAGACCAACATAGAAGCAGGGAAGTTGAAAAACTGTCTTACCTGAGAAAATATATTAGGTATGTTGTTTTAAAGTTATCACCAAATAATTTGGCAACAATATGTGACATTCTCTATTTGCACACCATGTGACATGCTCTCTCGAGTGGGTTTTGGCATGAAGTCCATCAACAGGAAGTGTCACACAGCCGACAGTCGAATAGTGGGCTGTTCATTTTAGTTTTTGAGACAGGGCCTTGCTATGTAGTACAGGCTGCCCTTCAACTCGAAGCAGCTGTTTAAGCAATGACCTTGAATTCCTTTTGCCTCTTTTGTCCAAGTGCTGGGATGGCAGGTATGTGCCACTATACCCTTCTATTTTTTAAAATTAGGCTCCAGGTGATAACTTACGTATTAGAATCATTTTTTTGGAGGGGAGGGGAGTGTTTTGAGACAGAGCTTCTCTGTGTAGCTCTGGCTGACATAATAGAATCTTAATAGCTAGTTTAAACTTGAGTGTAGAATCTTGTTTTGTGGCACATACCTGTATTCGAGTTCTTGGGAGGTAAAGGCAAGAGGAGCAGGAGAGAGAATGAGGGGGAGGGTGATGATGAGTTTGACAAAATTCATTCATTTATTCAGTCAACAAGTAGTGTGGCAATGCAGCATGACATACTATAGAGAATAAAATGTAGGCAGAAAATAGAAGATATTGTGATTACTTTCAAAGACACACATTTTATTTATTGTTAATTTTTTAAAAAAGATTTATTATGTATATGTCGTTCCTCCTCATGCATCCCTGAAGGCCAGAAGAGGGCACCAGATCTCATTACAGATGGTTGTGAGTAATGTGATTGCTGGGAATTGAACTTGGGTCCTCTGGAAGAGCAGTCAGTGCTCTTAACCTCTGAGCCATCTCTCCAGTCCGACACATACATTTTAAGAAAATTATTTTTGGACATGTTTTCAGGCCAAAAGTTGACCATTTGAGCCCTTGCCCAGCATCGTAATTGGCTGATTGATTGCAGGGCAGTGGATGGAACCCAGGGCCTCTGACGTATTAGACAAGGGCTGTTACCCACTGAGCTCTGTTCTCTGTTCAGTGTCTTAGGTGTGTGATCTTGGGAGTCTTGGGTTTTGGTTTCCTCCTCTGTGTCGTAACTTAACAAAACAGAACTCTCAAAACCTTTTGCTAAGTCTTTAGGTTTGAGGCCTCTATGCAAATTTCCCCTCCCCCACTCTATCTTTGTAAATTTTAAATTATCTTTAATAGTAGTGGTTTATTTGAGTTAATTACAGTTACAAAGGACAATTTTTTCTTGATTTCTTTTTCTGATAGAATCATGTTCCATGCTGGCCTCTAACTCACTATACACTGGAGGGTGACCCTGAATTTTTGATTCACTTTCCCCACCTAAGGACTGGCCACCAGTTCTGCTTTACACAGTGCTGCGGGTAGACTCAAGGCCTAGGGCACCCTTGCCAAGCATTCGATCAACTGAACTACTTCTTTAGCCCTCGTGTGATGTCTTTAAAGGTGATACTTGGTTGGAGGAAGAGGGGAAGGTGAGATGGCTCAGTGGTTATGAGCATTTGCTCTTACCCAAGACTGGGTTCAGTTGTAGTACCTACATGGAAGCTTACAAATATCTGTAACTCCAGTTCCATGGGATCCGATTCCCCCTTCTGACCTCCGCAGGCTCCAGGCACACATGGGGGGCTTATACTTACATGCAGGCAAAACACGCACGCATTAATGTAAAAATAACCTAAAAATAATAATCACAAAATCTTAAAAAAGATCTACAATGTGCTCAATCCAGGGCCACACGGTGATAACATGAAGTACTGTGGTTTCTATATTAAAGGGTCATGTCTGTATTCCGGAAGCCCTCTGATGGCAATACAAATAGTGAAATCTGAGCTCACATATTTTAATACATATTTTAATACCTGTACTTTCAGTATTCTATATAAAATTTAAATACCGAATAAATATACTTTGTCAAGTCATAATAGATGATTATTTCCGGAGTGAATTTTTCCGTGGTTATCTTCACTTAATCACCCTTCCAAACAATGTCACTGGTCTTTTTTTTTTTTTTTAATAGGCCTTTATTAAGTCAAATCCATACAAAGAGAAAAGCGAGGGCAAAAAAAGTCTTCCAAACCTGTCATCTTCTTTAGGTCAGGTTTGAGTTTCCATGTTCCTGGCACCAGGACCTCGTCTTAAGTTACTGCAGGTATCAGGACTCCCAGAACAACTTAGCTGTTGACCAGTGCCCGCCGCAAAAGAGCGCGCAAAACGCATCCCCTAGCAACGTTTGTGGCGGTGTTGCTGGGAGTTGTAGTTTGCGTGTGCCCCAGGTGCCTGCGCGCCTGATCACAGGGGAGGTAGGAACTACACTTCCCAAGAGTCATCGGAGCAGGGCTGGGCGGGGCCAGTCTAGGAGGCGGGGCTCTGGCCGCCGCGGTGGTAGTGGCGGCTTATTCGTAAATGCCGCGGCTACTCGATGGTGACTGTGCCATTGGTTGGAGAGGTCTGAACGGCTGCATCTTCGTGGAACGGTAACTGGTGGGCGAAAGGAGCCGAGGAGCCTGTCCGTCGCCCGGTTCCTGAGAGGCCAGCTCGGGCTTGGGGCTGGCGTGGCGCGGAGGGCTGGGCGCCGGCGGGCGTCGGCGGTTCCGGGCTTAGCCCGCTTTGTTCCTGCGAGCACCCGGGAGATCGCCCCTCTAGGGAGGGTGTTGTGTGCTTCTGCCCCGGGTGAGGCGGACAAGAAGCTGTGGTGATGCGCGCAGGGGACATTGTCTGGCCCGGCCGGGCGTAGTGGAGCCGCTTGCTGTCCTGCAGCGTCCATCCGGGCTTCTCCAAAAGCGTCGTTGCTTTCGAGAAGTGTTGTGCTTTGGGGGAGGCGGACCTGTCAGCTGAAAGTTTACAGGTCTGAATTGTCCCTTCGTACCTTCCTCCGCCTCCAGTGCACATATTTTATGCGTTGTCCAGATAGCTTTAAAGATGTCAAAGCTTTCAATTAGTCGATTTTTTTGGGTCTTGTTTTTAGAGACAGCTTTATCGATGTGTATAGTTAATTTACGGTGTTGCCTACAGCTTCATGAGCCTTTGTACTTCAGATTTTAATGTCTGAGTCTACATAATATACTGTTCAAGATATTCCGTTATTTGTGGTTTACCAAGGCCTTCGTATTAGTAATGAAAAGCAGATTTAGGAGGAACGTTTTTGGCGTTCTCGAGACAAGGACTCGCTATGTAGTTCAGGCTGGCCTCGAACTCGAATGCTGCATCACCTGCATCTCAGGTGTGCATCACCAGTGCCCAACTGTGATTCAGTATTTCTGTGCTTAAAAATGGCAGTATGTCTATTTTTAGGGTCCGAGTAATGGAATTGTTGCAAAGGTACAGAAGTTTTAGTGCTTTAAAAAAAGGTGTGTGTGTGTGTGTGTGTGTGTGTGTGTGTGTGTGTGTGTGCGTGTGTGTGTGTGTGCGCGCGCGTGAAGACAGTGTTAAGATGATGCCTTAAACCATCATTACACTTTTGTCAGTGTGGCAGGGAACTGTTGATGATTTTCACATTAAGGTGACTTTGCAGTTTGTTTACTTTCTAAATTTAGATTTCTCTTCATTTAAAGATTACTATTTTAAAGTATTATTACTGTGCATATGATTTTTGTTGATTTTGTGCATGCCATGGCTCCTGCTTGGAGGTTAGGGGACAACTTTCACAGTCGGCGTCTTCCTTTACGTTTGGGTTCAGGAACCAGCTCAGGTTGCCAGGCTTGTACAGTAAGCACTTACCCACTTTGAGCCATCTCTCCAACTCTGGAGTTTTTGTTTTTGTTTTGTTTAAGACAGTTTCTCAGATTAAATCACACTGTCTTCTGGAACTGGCAATGTAGCCAGACTCTCCTCACATAGCTTCCCGAATCAGTGCTGGTATTCTATGATGAGCCCTGAAGTTTGGATTTAAAAAAAATTTTCTTACTGGATGTTGAAATTTCACCAAGGTTGACTGAAAAGTCCCTACTTTCCTCTTTTAGGTAGGTTCCTAATGTAAAAACAATTAGGATTAGCTTTCTTACAACAGATTTACAAGAAATGAACTATTCAGGATTAACAGACACTGGATACAGACAGCCAGTTGGGAACTGAACAAAAGTCATCACACTAACACCACCCTCCAGCTTTTGGCATTTCTTCCCCACTTGCACAGCTCCTCAACCACTGGCAGTCCCTGTCTGCTATTCTTAAGTGTATAACACAGTGTCTATACTCCCTGAGGGCAGGAACCCTTTCCCAGCTCCTATCTTTCTTGGTGTTCTAGTTTGGTTTTCTGTGCTGTGACAAAATACTGACCAAAAGCAACTTGGGGAGGAAAGAGTTTATTTCAGCTCACAAGGTATGGTCAGTCATTCAGAGAAGCTAGGGGAGGAACTGAAACAGCATGGAAGAGTGATGTTCACTGGCTCACTTCATGGCTTGCTTTCTTACATAACCCAGAACCACCTGCTCACGAGTGGCTGGGCCCTCCCACATCAGTCATTAATCAAGACAGTGCACCCAAGGACTTGCCATAGGGCCGACTGATGGAGGCAGTTCCTCAGGCGAGGTTCTTTTTCCCCAAGTGACTCTATTTTGTCAAGCTGACAAAAGCTAACCACCTCCCTGGCTACCTACCGTTCTGACTTTTGTAACTTGATCCCCCCCCCCCCACACACACTGGTGAACTTCATGTATGTGCACCACTTGTGTGCCTAGTGCCCTCAGCTGTCAGGGCGGGGTGGGGGGTGTTGAATCCCCTGGAACTGGAGTTTTGCATGGCTTTGAGCCACCATGTAGGTTCTGGGACTTGAACTCACATCCTCTGCAGTAGCAGTAAGTGCTCTTAACTAGTGAGCCACCTCTCTAGCCCTTCTGTATTTCTTATAATACACATTGCTGTGTACTTTATGATTAACAGTATATCTTGGATAGTTTTTCAAGGTATGTGTGTAAGTGTAATGAATGTGTGCCCTATGAGTTCAAGTGTGGCAGAGGTCAGAAATGGGCATCAGATTCCCTGCTGCTCGAGCTACAGGTGATTGTGAGCTGTTTCGTGTGTGCTAGGAACCGAACTTGGGTTTTATGGAAAATCAGGAAGAACTCTTAACCACTGAGCCCTCTTTTCAGCCCCATGTGTTTTTGTTTTTTGTTTTGTTTTGTTTTTGTTTTTGTTTTTGTTTTTGAGAGGGTCTTACTCTGTGGGGCAGCTTGCTGGAATTCACAATGTAAGCTAGCTTGGTCTGGAATTCATGGTAATCTACTGCCTCAACTTCCTAAGTGCTGGAGTTAGAGGTGTGGACTACTACCTTGACTTGATTATTTTAGTATGGGATACTGAATCCAGGGTCTCACATGGTAAACAAACATCACAAAGCTACATCTTGAGGCAGGCTCTCACACTGTATCTCAGATTGGTCTAAACTCCATCTGCCTCAGTTCCTTCAGTGTTGGCATAATAGGTATGGGTCACAATACCTGGTTTACTTTCAGTTTATTGCAAATGTGAGCTTGTGCCAATATAACAGTGGTACACAATGCCTAGATGAAAAATCGCTAGATCAAGGCTTTTGTGTATTTTACAGCTTGGATAGAGTATGATATATATCTAAGGAATACTTACTAAAAGAATTTGTTGTGTCATACTGAATATTAGCAGTCTTTAGTCTTTATCAACCTAGTGCATGGGGGCAAAAAAAAAATGAAAAAGATATATTATTACTCTCATAATTTTTGGCTTTTCAATGGCATGAAAGTGAACATATTTTGATGCTTAGACATCTGTTTTTCTGTTTATATCTTTTGTATATGTTATGTGCCACTTGGAAAGTTAGATATGCCTCAAAATTTCTAGGTTTTATTTCTCTGTGTGCTTGGCCCTCCCCAAGTGAGCGTGCACGTGTGTGTGTGTGTGTGTGTGTGTGTGTGTGTGTGTGTGTGTGTGTGTGTGTATGTTAGCAGATGTGCTGTGTGAGAATGCCGAGTTCAGAGGACAACTTGGAGTTGCTTTTCTACCATGTAGGATCTGGGGATTGAACTCATGACATTAGACTTGGTGGCAAGCACCTTTACCACTGAACCAACTTGTGACCCTGTTGAAATCTTCTGTGTATTTAATGCTAGTTTTTGTGCTGGGTTGAGACTTAGGCTGCTTTGGGCAGAGCATATGTAACCGTTATAATGAACACTCATTGTTGGCTTTCTTTCTTACAGTGCTGGAAGTCAGTAGGTGTTCTGGGTTTCCTGGTGTTTAAAAGGGTCATCAGACTGAAATGTTCCTGATGCCAACCTCTTCAGAACTAAACAGTGGACAGAACTTCCTAACACAGTGGATGACCAGTCCTTCTCGGGCTGGGGTCATATTAAATCGAGAATTTCCTTTATTGGAAGCAGACGAGAAGCGAGCAGTTACAAATGTCTCTACCAGCTTCCCTGTTAAAGCCACCCGCCTTTCAAATAGCTTCAGCATTAGTAGTGAAGAGGATTCATTTCATGATGAGCAGGAGGCTGGAGGACCTTATAAACTACAGCCAGAAAACTCCCATGCAGTCTCTCCTTTGGTTAAAAAGGAGCCAATAGTGGCATGTCAGGGTGCCTCTGGATACCAGGAAGATAACAAAAATGACTTTATGCCTGATCTTTCGAGTGATCTCAAAGAAGTGGCTAATAAAAACCCGCTTTTAAAAAAACTGGAGCAGGTAAGGTTTGGCCTGATAAATGTTAGTATTATTATAAGCATTGTATTATTGGTTATCTTGTTTTCCTTTACTCTGAATCCTCAAAATTCCGGATGTTTGTCTTCTGTCTAATGTGAAACATTAAGATGTGTTGATACACATATACAAAATGTAGCAGTTAAGATAATTCATGCTTTTAAATTGCCACTTTGGTAAAAATGAAGTTAGAAATGGTTGATCAAATATTAGAAAATAATTGATATCTTGGAATACCCATCCCCTTGTAAGACTCAAAGGAGTTGTTTTTTCCGTTTCTTATTTGAGATACCGATATGGTTTCCTTTAGAAGTTAGATTTTAGTGTTCTTGTGGAAGATGTATTTATGGGGGGATCTTTTTCTAAAATTATCAGAAAGATCTGGGAAGGGAGAATGAAGGAATTAAGATAGATGGTAAAGGGTGTCATGACGTGTAACACTATTGTGACTTTACATTTAACAAGCTGAAAGAAATACAGCAAAAGAAGCAGGAACAACTGAAGAGGCAGCAGCTGGAACAGCTGCAGAGGCTCATGGAGGAACAGGAGAAGCTGCTCATCATGGTATCTGGGCAGCACATGCTTCCAGGTATGCTTTGCTTATACATGGCCATCAGTTAATGCAATGAGACACAGTTACACACACTTCTACCTTTAATTGCTTGGCAGATTATTTCCACATTCTCTGTCACAGGTTGGAAGTTCCAGCTTCTTCAGGGCCAGGGAGATAAATGTGAAATGATGGTGGTGTAATAATGCTGAGACCAGAGAGATGCTCTAGCATCCTGGAGTGTATGTGCCATGCTTGCAGGTGTTCTCATGTGTACATGGTGCTGGGGCCGAACCCAGGGCCTCTCACATGCTAAGCACGTGCTCACTGAGCTATATCCCCAGCTAGCATTCATTGATTTTTTTGGGGAAAAAACCTAGGAGAAGAAAAGCTAAGTTATGGGTAGAGTTACTGGCGTCCAGCTCCTGGCTGGTGCATGGAAACTAGAGCCCATTCTGCCTGATTGCAGAGCCATGTGTTTCCTAGGATGGTGGCAGTGGTCTCCTGTGTGCTGCATCTGTTCACAGAAAGTCTCAGGAGCTTATCAGAGAAAACAGCATTGAAAGTTGACCTAGAATAGTGGTTTGAAAGCTTTTCTGATCTCATTCCATAATAACAAAAGTATTCGCAGTCATGACTGAGGACAAGCAAATTTCATATCGTCAGCATTTATTAGTGTGCCTGGTATGAGTAGTAGGGATGGTTTTCATTTTGCCTGTGCCTCCAAAATGCTGAGATTATAGGTGTGTACCACCATGCTCAGTTTATTCAGTATTGAAGATTGAACCCAGGGCTTTGTGCATGTTAGGCAAATACTCTACCAATTACGCTATATCCCCAGCTCTACTTGTGTAAATTCTTAAAAAAAATTATTTATTTTTCTTTTATGTGCATTAGTGTTTTGCCTGCATGTATGTCTGTGTATGGGTGTTGAATCCCTAGAGCTGGAGTTATAGACAGTTTTGAGCTGCCATGAGGTCCTCTTGAAGAGCAGTCAGTGCTCTTAACTGCTGAACCATGTCTCCAGCTCCTGTACTTGTGTAAATTCTTATCTGAGGTGGTGGTTTGAATAGGAATGGCCCCCATAGACTCATGTGTTTGAATGCTTGGACCATAGGGAGTGGCACTATCAGGAGGTGTGGCCTTGTTGGAAGAAGCATGTCACTGTCGGGGTGGGCTTTGAGGTCTCATATGCTCAAGCTATGCCCAGTGTGGCATATAGTCTCCTGCTGCCTGTGGATCAAGATGTAGAACTCTGAGCTCCTTCTCCAGCACCGTACTCGCCTGTATGCCACCATGCTTCTTACCATGACGATAATGAACTAAACCTCTTAAACTGTAAGCCAGCCCCAATTAAATGTCCTTTATATGAGTTACCACAGTCATGGTGTCTGTTCACAGCAATAGAAACCCTAGCAAAGACAGATGATAACATTGCCAGTGGATGTTTCACAAGTTGAAAGCAGTGATCTGGCACTACCCTGTAAGAGACATATTGTAGAGGTTCAGGAAGTGCCTGTTTTGTTCAGATAGTATGTTGGACACTGAGAATACAGAGAAAAAGATGTGTGTGCCAAGTGAGGCTGGGTAAGAAATGTGGATGCCTTTTTTTTTTTTTTAGAAATATAGAAAGCCCGTGGTTTTTATCATCTACCTACCTACCTACCTACCTATCAATCTATCATCTATCTACCTATCTATCATCTATCTACAGATCTATAGATAGATTGATAGATAGATAGACAGACAGACAGACAGTCAGGGACAGGGATGGGGCCTTACTATATAGCCCTAGCTGGCCTGGAATGCTTTATGTAGACCAGGTTGGCTTCAAACTCACAGAGATCCACCTCTCTCAAGTGCATCACCACACTTAACTTATCTTAAAATAACTGAATAGTTTATAATTGCTTTGTATAATTTGTGAACACTAAAGACAGTTCAAATAACAGGCTGTGACATATTTTAATGTAAAGTACAGATATGATTGAATAATGAGATCAGATTGTAGTTACTAATGTGAGATCTAGCCCTATACAGTTTGAATACTTAGCTTTGACATAATGGGATTTTGAATTTCTTTTTTTAAAATATATTAATTTATTTCTTTTTTATGTGTATGGTTATTTTGGCTACATGTATGTCTCCACACTAATGTGTGCAGTGTCTGCAGAGGCCAGAGGAGGGCAGCAGCTCTCCTGGAACTGGAATCACAGACAGTTGTTAGCTGCCATGTGGGTGCTGTGAATTGAACCCAGGTCCTCAGGAAGAGCAGCCAGTGCTCTTAACCATTGAGCCATCTCTCCAGCCCTACTTTTGAATTTAATCTTAATTTGATTTTGTTGTTGTTGTTTCTGGAGGTTAGACCCAGAGCCATGTACCTGCTAAGTATACTCTCTATTACTGAGTCATAGAGGGAATTGGTTTTCAGATTTTTGGCCTCAAGACCCAAAATCTATCTCCCTCTTTGTCTTTTTTTTTTTTTTTTTTGTGACAACGTCTAATTTGCTTTCTTCTCAATTTTTCATTAAAGATAATGGGTTTCATTATGGCATTTTCATACATGTATATTCATTGTACTCTTGTTAAATTCTCTCTCTTTCTCTTCTCCAATAGCACTCTTAAATTATTGAGGATACCAGACCTTTTTGTTGTAAAGGTTTGTATTTATGAGTAAGTTATGGTGTTAGTCAGCCCTCCAATGCTGTGATGTAATACCCGAGATAAACAATGCAAAAAGAAGTATTTATTTTGGCTCATTGTTCTGAGGTTTTAGCCCATGTTGCTTGGTCCTGCTACTGTGGGCCTTTGACAGCTTCGTTTGCTATGGTGGAAGCAGGTAATGGGGCAGCTGCTTGCTTCATGATGGCTGGGAGACAGTGTCCTCTTCAAGGGGACACCCCCAATAGCCTAATTCCTTCCCAATGGCTCCTTCTCCTGAAAGTTCTGTTATATCCCAGTAGTAGTCAGCTGGTGACCAAGCTCTTAGTTTATGTGTCTCTATGGGGGCTTTATTCTGGAAATCAGTGTGGAGGTTCCTCAAAAAGTTGAGAGTTGATTTATCACAAGATCTAGCTATATCACTTTTGGGCATCTACTTTATATCTTTTTTGAATTAAAAAGTCAACTGGCCGGGTGGTGGTGGCACTCGCCTTTAATCCCAGCACTTGGGAGGCAGAGGCAGGCAGATCTCTGTGAGTTCGAGATCAGCCTGTCTAGAAGAACTAATTCCAGGACATGCTCCAAAGCTACACAGAAAAACTCTGTCTTGAAACACCAAAAAAGTCAACTGATTCTCACCTACTTCTAAGTCTGGTCTCTTGAATGATACTGTTTTAGTAAAGTATTTGAGAAAAAAATCCACCTTTTATATGGCTACATTATTAAGGGGAAAGGAGTACTTTAATATCTTTTCCAGATAATTGTGGATATTCCTCTTTGTGTGCTAGGCAAGTGGTCTTTTCTTTGTGGTTGCTCCTGGCATGGAATCTAAAACCATATCAATGAACTTTTCATATTTTAAATATATTTACTATCTAGAAATTTTGAATAGATTGTTTTTAATATATGATTTAGTACATTGACTATCCAGAAAATGATTCATTGAGTTATATAGGTCTTCAGAACATCGACAGATCACATACAGTATAAAAAAATTGCATGTAGCTGGGTATAATGGTGCATGCCAGTCTTTGGGAGGCAGAGGCAGGCAGATCTCTGTGAGTTCAAAGCCAGCCTGGGGTACATAGTGAGTTCTAGGACAGCTAGAGCTACATAATGAGAAGCTATCTCAAAACAGTAACAACAACAACAGTTGCATGTGTTACTATTTTTTTTTTTGTAAGAAAAACAACCTCACAGTATTTATTGTCACCTGATAATAACATAAGGGCCACTAAGACAATATGAATAAATGTTTCTGACTGTGCATCCAGCAGAAGACACCTTTAAAAACTCTACTTCCTCTTCCACTTCCCAAGTGCCTGAGTTTCTAGTTGGAAACACTTTGGAGCAGAGTAATATTGTCTCCTTTCAACATGATCCGACCCAGTTGTTTCCTTGACTTTGTTTTAGAGTGAATCTCTTCTGCATATCTAATACGAGGTTCATGTACTCATCAAAGCCAATAATAGAACCCTCTGTCCGCATATTCACTTGCTCATATAGCCACCCCTGAATCCGAGACCTATTTTGCAGGTATCTGAAGATGAGGTTGATGGGCTGCACCATCACCTTCTGCACCTTCTGCCCCTGGCCAGATACTGGTACACCATGGTGGAAGTCACAAAAGACCACACGAGTAGGGAAGGCCGCCTCAGAAAGCTACTTCCAGAAGTCGCATGTGTTACTATTACCATGAACTCAGTCTTGAAAGTCTTGAAGTACTTACTGTAAAGCTGCCAGATTCACTGTGGCAGCTATTTTCTAGAATTACAAGATTTACTTGAAAGGCCAAATTATGTCTCTATCAACAAATACAGTGAGTTGCTTTCATTGAAGTCACAGCCTTCGTTTTTGAGAATATGTCTGCCAAATACACAAGTTTAAATAATTGTGGTTTGCCTGTCATTCATTCTCGTAAATCAGAATGATGTTCTCTGGATGAGGCGAGTCTGCAGTTCAGTTGTACAGCTCCTATTTGGTTTGCAATAGGCATGGTTTATGAATGTTGCCACTGTTCAAGGTTGAGATTTAATAAAATTAATTTGAGGACACTCCTTTATTTACTTATCTATTTTTGAGATAGGATCTCATTCTATAGCCCCAGCTGGCCAGGAGCTTGTTGTGATGACCAGGCTGGTCCTAAATTTATTATTTGAAAATTTCACGTGTGTGAAATAGTATTATTAACAGAGTACTTTGATATCTGTTCCCACACTCCACCTGACTGCACTCAATAAACCCTTCATGGCCCACTAGAGTCCAACTAGTGTTTTATGTATATGCAGGAAGATGGGGCCATCTACTGGAACATGGGTAACCTGCCAGGGGCCACCTGCCTGAACAAAATCATTCTCCTGTGTGGTGGCGCATGCCTTTAATCTCAGCACTCAGGAGGCAGAGGCAGGTCGGATCTCTGAGTTTGAGGCCAGTCTGGTCTACTATAAAGTGAGTTCCAGGACAGCTAAGGCTACACAGAGAAACTGTTTTTCGAAAGAAAAGAAAGGCAGGAAGAAAGAAAAGAAAGTTGACTCTCCTTTTTCCAGTAGCTGTTTAGCCAAACAGTAGTAGTAGGTTTGTTTCCTAGGCCTATAACCTCCGCCAGCCATAAGCTTTGGACCAGATTTACAGTATTATTAGAATCAGTTCCCTGTTGTGGTGCATAGATCATACTTTGAAAATGGCTACTCTGGGATACTTTATCAAAGAACTCTTTAGGTTCAGCTGGGATGACCGCCACTCTAAAATATTTAGATGCTGGGGTGTGTTGGGGGAGGGATAATGAAAAGTTGAAGGTGACATTCTATGTGGTACTACTTGACTTTCTTATTTTAGATGTGGGCTGGGGATGAAGTGGATACATAATGGGTAGCAGTGATTACTTTGTTTTTTGACAGAGGGTCTCATATATCCCTGGCTGGCCTTAAACTCCATATAAAGCTGAGGATGAGTTTCAATTTCTGGTCCTTCTGCCTCATTGTGTGTGCTGGGATTATCGGCATGCACCAACATGTCTGGTTTTATGCAGTGCTAGGGATCAAACACAGGCTCTAATTCATGCTAGGCAAGCACTCTGCCAACTGTGCTGCATTCCAGCAGCAGTGACTGTTTTATTAAACACTTCTCCAGGTGTCTTTATCCCAGGTCTAGGTGAACAGGGCAGCAGCAGGCTTTCAGGGGCTGGTAAAGCAGATAGAGCATCTGGTATGCCTTCTGTCCTCTGAGAAGTGATGTTTAGAGGCATACAGCCTGGCTGAGATGTAGACAAAATAGACAGAGGTAACATACATTTAGAGAATAAAAAGTCAGTAATAATTTCTTTGCCCAACAATACCAAAATTATAGGGTTAATTTGAAGGAGAGGTGATTAGTCTCTGGTCACAGTAATTAAGGACAGACCACACTGTTATGTCACGGCACTGTTTTGCTCCTGTGTCTGCCTGTCCCTGGACAGAGTTGACAGCTGTCATGGTGTTTTCACAGATGGCACAGAAATGACACCTTCTGAGCTAGGTGTATTGTAACTGTGCCATCTTCACTATGTGTAGAAATCTAGTATAAATATTCTGGAACCTTACATTGTGTAACATTTGTTTACTTTGAATAGAAATTTTGTACTTTTGTTAAACAATGTACTAATAAGGGGAAAATACTTTCATTATTTTGGAAACTGTGGGGTGAGGGATCACTACTGCATAAGAGTCAAAGTATTGTAGAGTGGTCTCAGTCTTGTTGATTTTTTTCATCTTTAAGGTACACTACTGCCTGATGACCAGAGCCAGAAGTACAGATCTCCAGGAAATTTAGCCTCTGGAGAGAAAGCCACTCCCTTTCCACCATCACATAGCCATACAAATCCAAACCAAGAAAACCTCCATGTTTCCAACATTTTAACTGATGAACAAAGTAATTTCTGTAGAGCTACTCATCAAGAGTCTGTCTTAACTTCAGAAAATGCTTCTGATTTGTTTTATGAGTCACAATATCCAGAAGCACATGTGAAAAAAAATGATTTAAAGGAAGAAAATCATAATCATCCTTCAGGTGAGTCACGTAACTAACAGTTATTAAGTTGTCCTAAGACAAGGGTCATCCTTTCTGTATTTTTTCCCTCTATCCTCTGTTACTTTAATTGTAAGGTTCCACACACTGCAGGCCACTGATTCTGAGCTGGGCCAGAATTTGATATTAAGAACAGTCGTGATGCTCATGCCTGTTCCAATCTTCAGAAGTAGAGGGAGGTGTTGAGTTCTGCATGGATTATATTTTTGGAGAGCTTAGCATTTGTGATAGCATTGGCAGGTGAGAACTGACAACTTGCAGGTCAGCTGTGATGTGAGAAGTAGCTTTGCAGTGGGAACTATCACTCAATACTTGGGTCGCCTTTGTTGAACTTCTGTGTTCCCAGCAATGAGACACATTGCTGCCAGAGAATTGGTCTCACTGTTCAGTGGTAACAAACTCCTGGAGCTCACTTGGCTTTTCTGATGGATTTTTCCTACGTCAGTCTTCTGTAAGCGTGCATGTGTGCATGTGTGTGAGAGAGACAGAGAGATAGAGATGGGGGAGGGAGGCAGGCAGGCTGGGGATGGAATCTAGAGCTTTACACATCCTAGGTAAGTGCTTTACCACTGTGGTATATCCCTCTAGCTAATCTGTTTTTCTTTTTCCACTTTAATGTACATGCATGTGTGTGGACATGTGCATATGGAGGTCCAATGTTGATGCTGGGAATCATCCTCAATCACTCTTCCATCTCATTCATTAAGGCAGAGTCTCAATCAAACTCAGATTCTCCAGTATGGCCAGTCCTGTCTTTGCCTTCTCAGGCTGGAACTATCGGGCATGTCACCATGCTGGAGCAGCTCTTACGGAGGCTCTGGAGATCCAGACTAACATGGCCTGAGGATGTTTTTGTTTTGTTTTGGTTTTTGGGACAGGATTTCTCTGTGTAATAGCCCTGACTGTTGTGGAACTAGCTCTGTAGACCAGGCTGGCCTCAGACTCACAGAGATTCGCCTTCCTCTGCCTCCCGAGTGCTGGGATTAAAGGCGTGCGCACCAATGCCCAGCTCGATGGTTACAGTTTTAATCACTGACCTATCTCTTCAGTCCAGTCAATTAAAAAAGAAAAAAAAAAGTAACAACCATGTTTCTTGTCCCATTTTCTTTCTTTTCTTTTTTTTATATTTTTGCAATTATGAATATCATAATACTGAGGTTTTTTTCCTATTCACCATGAAAAATACAGTATGTTCTGTAATCATAATTATTAGAATAACTATCAAATACTACATCTATTTAATACTTTTTGTGGAGACAGTTATTTTCAACAAATCTGAAATTTAATGTGTTTTCATGAATTTTTTTGGTAATTTGTTATAGGAAAACATAGCATAATAAAAAGTGTCTCTGTGTAGCATTTAGAATTAGTTCCCTTTATGTCTATTGCTTTCTTCTCAACCTAGAGTAACTCTTTGACATAGAAAGGGCAAATGCTTTTTCCTTTTTTTTTGTTTTTTGTTTTATTTTTTTGTTTTTCAAGACAGGGTTTCCCTGTAGCTCTTGCTCTCCTAGAACTAACTCTGTACACCAGACTGGCCTTAAACTCAAAGATCTACCTGCTTCTGACTCTTGAGTGCTGGATTTATTGGTGTGTGCAACTACTACCTGACAAACATCCCTACTTGTTAAAACACAACTTCTTGAAGAATGTCAAGCTTTGAATTTATGGTACCCTCCAGGTGCTGGGATTGCAGGTGTATGTCCACCTACTTGGCTATATTTTTCTTTCATAAATGCTTTCTTTTGTTTTTGTTTTTGTTTTTGTGTTTGTGGTGCTGGGGATAAGGGCTCATGCTCACTAAGCAAGTGTTCTACATTGAGTAAATTCAAGGCCCTGTTACTATGTAGTAACTTGTGATTGTCTGATGTCGTAAAACTTTATTCTGCATTTTTTGAACTAAATCGTTCATAATTTTTATTCTAGGAGAAGGTGTTTTACCATGCTGGGAAAAGAGGATGGGGAAGAGTCAGGAAGGGAAGGACATGGATTTACAAAAGAGTAAAGATTCCTCAGAAGTGATTAATGTTGAAGAAAGGTATGACTCATACTCAAAGTAATAAGAAATGGAACCACTGGGTAATTTCCCTTACTGAGTACTATGTTGGAAAGATACATGCTTTTGTTTTTTTCACTTGCATATGCTTCCATGCATAAAGTTTATGACACAAGCCATTTTGTACTATTAAGCAGGAGGCCCTGGTTGGGAAATAGAACAGTTCAAATAGCCATGATAGAGTATTTGAAGAACTAGGTAGAGTTTTCTCACTTAAAAACATGCAAGCAAACAAAACCTTCTGCTGGGCATTATGGCTCAAGCCTATAATTCAAGCACTGAGGCTACATAGCAAAATCTGAAGACAGCTTGGAACACACAATGTGACCTTGACACACTCCCTCTTACTGTGCCACTGTGTGCTGCAGTGCCTGTGTGGAGGTGATAGAAGTCAGTTCTCTACTTCCACTGTAGGTTCTGGGGACTGAACCTGGTCATAGGGCTTGCACAGCAGGCACTTCTATCTGTTGCTATCTTGCCAACCCTGTTTGTCTTTGAGACAGTCTCTCTCACAGTGTAGCTCTGACTGGACTAAAACTTGCTGAGATCACAGGTATGTGTCCAGCTTGATGTGCTTTAAAAAGTGGTCTTGCTACATGGTCTTATCCTGTAGCCTCGATGAGCTACATACAGGCTGGCCTGATCACTCTATGTAGCTGAAGGGCCTTGAATTTATGGACTCCTGCTTTAATCTCTTGAGCGCTAGGATCGACATGTGTCATCATACCTTGTACTCTCTCTCCTTTTTCTGTTCTGGGGATTGAACCAGGGTCTTGTGTATGCTAAGTCCTGGTCCTTGAAAAGTATTAGTTTACAGTGCAGGCTAAGGCATCTATATAATTTTACATAGTATAAAATACATTGTAAGTTGAGTGTTACGTCATTTGTTTTATGATTAGGCCTATCAAAGCTGCCATTAGAGAAAAGAAACAGACATTTGAGGACTACTTAGAAGAGCAGATTCGTCTGGAAGAGCAAGAACTTCGACAGAAGCGGCTGCGGGTGAGTGTCGGTACTGGTTATCTTCAGTGATGACTGCCTTTGGAAATAACTGAGATCACCTGTATATGCACATTAACTGGATTTTGTCTTTTTACTTTAGGAATCAGAAGGACCATTGCCAATGAAAGCAAAACCCAAGCAGCCATTTTTAAAACGAGGAGAAGGTTTAGCTAGGTTTACTAATGCTAAATCTAAGTTTCAAAAAGGGAAAGAGAGTAAACCAGTGAGTAGCCAGAGCCCACCAGAGGACCAATCGGTGTGTAAAGTAGATAGACAACAATTACAGAGGAAAACTGCTCTTATAAATAAAGACCTGTGTGCAGAGACCCCCACTGTTAGAAAGGACAGTAAAGTTAGAACCAAGGCTGGTTCTGTCTCACTCAGTCAGAAATTCAAAGTGACCAAGATCAATATGAGGGAAAGTCTCTCTCCACCAGGACCAAAAGTACAGACGGGGAAGAAATATGATGGACAGTTTAGACAACAAATCAAATTAGAAAGAAATGTACAAGCTAATAATAAGGAAAATAAACCTGCATGTATAAAGCCCTGTGATTCTGGTTGCAAGGTGTGGAACAAGACACAGGGCAGAGAGAGGCCTCCTCTTTCCACAGGGCCAGTTGACTGTGTGACTTCTAAGAGCCTGATAAGTGAGACGGTGAAAGAGACAGAATCGTCCCTTGACATTTCTCTTCAGAAAAAAATAGAGAATTGGGAACTAGAAAAAGAAAAGGAAAACTTGGAATTAGATGAATTTTTATTTTTGGAACGGGCTGCTGATGAAATATCATTTTCTAGTAATTCCTCATTTGTATTGAAAATCTTAGAAAGGGATCAACAGATCTGCAAAAGTCACAGGATGTCTTCTACTCCTGTCAAAGCTGTGCACCACGAGAAGGTACATCAGCTGGATCCGAGTGGGCAGAGTAACCGCAGTGAGGGTCCCCACCATAATGTTGCATGTGAGAGCGAGAGTGAGGCCGCACTCCTGCCACTGGACCCGGGGTCCTCACCTGATGGTTTGAGGGAAGTGTCCTGTAAAATTAGTAAGAAAGCCTTCCATACGAGCCCTTCTGAAAGTCAGAGTCACTGGGATGATGATGTTGCCAACAGTGACAGTGACAGCAGCACTGAGTCTGAGGAGCATCCTGATGTTACCATAAAACCACACACTGACGTTGGGGAGAGGGTCTTGAGCAGCAGAGAGGAAAGTCCACAGGCCTGCAATGCTAAAGGACCTTTTAGGGACACCGGGACTCAAGAAGATAAGTGGAAAGATGCTGATCTGGATCTGTCTGAGAAAGAGTACAGTAGTGATGAGTCTGTCATAGTGGAAAGCCTGAAAAATAAGGTACCCGAGCCATCGAGATTCCCCTCATCTCAAGATGTGAGTAAAATTGACTTTGATGATGAAAGATCTTGGACAGACCTCGAGGAGAATTCATATAAACATAGTGTTATTCTCAGAGATGAGGCTATATATGGTACACCCCAGACACAGTACCCCAATAAGAGTGAGGTCTGTGTTCTGGACAAAACAATAAAAAGGAAGGTTGCACCCGTCAAGAAGGGAGAAGACTTCAGCAAGTCTGACAGGAACAGAAGCCCCCCTCCTCCATCTGACTTGATGGTGAAATTCTTCCCTTCTTTGAAACCAAAGCCCAAATTAGATTCACACTTGGAAAATGAACCCAAGTTAAACATGAGTCAAGACCAACCACCAGGTAAGTCAAGGCATGAGAAAATGTTACAGGCATGTGCCACTACTAGGCTGTTTTTTTTGTTTGTTTTTTGTTTTTTATGTGCATATAGTTTTCATGTGGTTTATCTTTGGCACAGCCACGTCAACAGCACCACTATTCTTGTCCTCTGGGGCTATAGAGGGTTATTTAAATGTAAACATCACAATTCTACAGCAGTGCATCTGATACCCAAACTGGGTACTAAGTGACTGATGAGGACCTTTGTGAGTTTCGAGGATCTATGCTACATAGAAGGGTGACGTTTCAGTGTGACACTGGCATTTCATTGTGCTGATACTCAGAATAGAATGCCATTTAAAAATAATTTAAGGAGTTTTCTATGAAATATTTGTGGCTTGTAATTGGCTGCTAGGAACTGAAACTGAGAAATTCCAAATTATTGATAAGGTGTGGTATGTGTGTGTGTGAGAGAGTGAGTGAGAGAAGGGGGGAGAGGAGAGAGAGAGAGAGAGAGAGCGAGTGAGAGAGAGAGAGAGAGAGAGAGAGCTGTACAATTATATTTTTTTCCTTCCTTAGACTTGCCCTTACCCCCTTTCATGGTGGTACAAACATTACCATGCATCCCATTTGTGCATTCTGAAACAATCCACACATAGAAAAGCATATATGTATTATAATATTATTTCTACAGAGATAAAAACATGCATCTTAGATTTTCCCATGACTTAAGACACTTGAAAAAAAAGAACACGTGTATGTCATATTTATGTGGGTGCCCAAGGAGGCCTGAAGAGGGCATCAGATCCCCCGAGCTGATAGTATGGGTGGTTATGAGCCACCTGAATGGGTGCTAGGAACCAAGAACCCATTCCATTCTGGAAGAGTAGCAAGTATTCCTAATAGCGGAGTCGTCTCTTCCAGCCCTTTGTTTAAGGTAAAATTTTAAGATTGTTCTAACATACACGTAAACTCTAAATAGCTAGGCATGTTGGATGCTTTAAACAAATTATAATTTAATCAGTTCCAAATAAAAATAATACTTTTTTTGTAAGAAATTTGAACTCTTGAAAATGTAACAAAGCAATGGCTAAAATTTCCAAAGGTAAATTCCATGCCACTTGGGGTTTTCCTTGTGGATGTTTTCCTATGCACTTTTATTATGATAGGGACATATATTATGATGTTCTGTCTACACCAGCTTTTATCCTATTATATAGACCAGCTGTATCTTTCAGGAGTGTAGGAGTAAGTGATGAACTGCTTGCTGAAGCTGAGGGGTAAAAGCATTCAGTGTTGTGGGGCTGGAGAGATGGCTCACAGTTAAGAGCACAGCTATTCTTACAGAGACCCAAAGGAAGGTCCCAGCACCCATGTTAGGTGGCTCACAACCGTTTGTAACTCCAGTTCCAGGGGTCTGATGCTTCTGGTCTCAGCGGGCACCACACTCATATGTAGGTATCTTAGTTAAAAATATTTTTAAGAATTTAACTACTTACTTTAAAATAGCAAACTTGATAAGGGAAAAGAAAATCTGAATCTGCCCCCCCCCCCCCCAGTGTCTGAGACAGGATGTTGACCAGTTAACCAAGACTGCTTTTGAACTTGTAGTCCTGTTCTCTCCATTTTCAGAGTGCTAGGATTTCAGGTACACACCCATGCCCAGCTGTTTCTTTGGTATAATAATAAAGCTTCCATTTTGTTTTGGGTATTGATTATCCCTTAAGATCTCATGTTAGTTTCTTTTTACCTATAATATCAGTTCTTGGTTGATCTGGAACTTACTATGTAGAGCAAACTGGCTTTAAACTTACAGTAAACCTCCTGCCTCTGCTTCCTGAGTGCCAGGATTGCAGCAGGCCACCTTGGTTCTTTCTTAAGGCTAAACTGCTTTCTTTTAGAAAGCTACATCTCCCTTGTTCCCTCCACTGTCTGATTTATTTCCTATGCAGTATGACTACAGATTCAATGGTAAACCTCCCTGGCTGTAGTATTCCTGGATAGCTAGTGTTTGGTTGTGAGGCTCCTGTAAAGCTCAGAGTTTATCATCTGTTTTATAGGTGACAGTGTTCGATCACAGGTTTTGAGAGAGAAAGTTGTTGAGTTGGAATCAGAAATAGAAAAATTTAAAGCTGAGAACACATCTTTAGCTAAACTTCGAACTGAACGAGAAAGTGCCTTAGAAAAACTGAGGTAAGTTTTTATCTATGAGAAGAGAAAATACAATGATTTGTTTCTTTAAGACTATGTTAGAAGTTTTGATCACTTTTAAAGATAAATATAAATAACAAATATAAATGAAAAAGAGGACAAATTTCTATTACATCAATATATTTTTAATTAAGGGAATATATCTTAGTTACTAGACTGCTTCCTTGTGTGCATGAAGAACCCTGGGTTTGGATCCCCACCACCTATGAACTTGAGGTGTGGCACCATGCTTCTATAACTCCAGGATTTGGGAGTTGATGGTGGGAGGATCAAAGTTAAAGGTCACTTTTAACTATAGTTCATTCAAGACCAGCTTGGATTACATGAAACCCTGCCTCAAAATTTTTTCTTAATTAAATGAAATGACCTAGTTTAGTCGAATACATTAAAAGGAAATTCTTAGTGGTAAGATGATAGGTTGAAATTTAAAAAATCAGTTTATACTTATGAGCCTGGTGGCAACTGACCAGCAAGTTCATTTCCTAGGAGTTGTAACAAAGCTCCACGAACTTGGGTAGCTTAATAGAAACCTGTGTTTCTTGATGCTGGAAGGTTGAAGTCCAGACCATCAGCTGGGCTATGTTCCCCATCTACCTTCTGGTGGCTACAGGTGGTCCTTAGTGTTCCTTGGCTGGCATGAACATCACTGAGATCTGTTTCTCCCTCTTGTTTATGTTTACACAGTATTTTCTTTTGCATGTCTGATTTGTGCCTAGGCAGTATGTACCTTCACCTCCCTCCCCCCATTCCTATGTAGTCAAGGCTAGTCAGTGGTTGAATATACAAATGTGAGGGCCTGAGTTCATTCTCCACTACAGCTAAAACCAAAAATAAGTAAACCAAAAAACCTGGGTGTGGTGGCTCAGAACATCAGCATTTATTTAAAATACTGAGTGAGAACTTATGATTAGCTGGAACCAAGACACTGTGCAAACTGTACAAATGCCCAAAGTCTAAACACCCAGGGATATTCAGTCAGATCTTCCAAAATTAGTGAACCCAGTTAATCCTTTATTGACACACATTCTACATTTACACCAACCTAGTCATTTTGTTCTTATGTCTTTTGTAGAAGGGAACTCTATCTTTGTTAAACCATAGAAATCATCATGGTATACATGCTGTGAACATTCATATATATATACATATATATATGTATATATATATGTACAAGTTGTAATGTATTCTGGGTTGTAGGCATACACTTAATTTCATCACTTCATTACTTTGTATAGTGGCCAAGCAGACTACAATTAAGTGCATTTGTACACGTTAGGTCACTGGACCTAGGTTTTATGTTGTCAGTAACAGAATGTATAAATACTTTTGGTAAAATTTTATTTTATAAAGTTATAGTAACACTAAAAGCTGTACCTCAAAATTCTTACAACTAATTTAATCAAATACTCTACAGGAATTCAGAGGATCCATGTGTGGTTTTTTAGCAATCTATGGATTCCCTTTTATAAAACATGACCTTCACTTGGCTGGATTTTTTGAGTTTTTTTTGTTTTTTTGTTTGTTTTTATTTTTTCCTCCTAGCCTATCACTTCAGTGTTTTTCCTAAATTCAACAGTATCATGTACTTAGCATGTTAGTACTTAGCATGTTAGAGCCTGTACTGGCTGGTTTTATGTGTTAACTTGACACAAGCTAGAGTCGTCAGAGAGGAAGGAGCCTCAGTTGAGGAAATGCCTCCATGAGATCCAGCTGTAAGAGATTTTCTCATTTAGTGATTTTTGGGGAGGGCCCAGCCCATTGTGGGTGGTGCCTCCCCTGGGCAGGTGGTCCTGCGTTCTGTAAGAAAGCAGACTGATACCCCTTCATGGCCTCTGCATCAGCTCCTGCCTCCAGGTTCCTGCCCTGTTTGAGTTCCTGTCCTGACTTCCTTCAATAATGAACAGCAATATGCAAGTGTAAGCTAAATAAACTCTTCTCCCCAGCTTGCTTTTTGGTCATGGTGTTTTGTTGCAGCAATAGAAACCCTGACTTAGACAGGGCCATTATACAGCAGAACAGCCTTGAATTAACCACGTATCCACATTGAGCTCCTATCTCAAGATCGTCCGTCCCAGTGTGAGTCTAGTAAGGAACATGAAAACACCCTGACACATGAAGAACTGAGCTTACAGCAGCCTTGCTGTGATACACTGGCATGTTTTTATTGCACTCAGAGAACAGTTAGAATTGTCCAGAAATGCTTTAGAATACCTTCCAAGTCTGTCATTATTTTCTCCAAGACCCTTTGGAAGAAAAGTTTTAAAAAGAGGTGCATTGTTTTAAGTTACTTTAAAATGCCAGTCAATTGCCTTAGAAAAGGAGAATAGGGAGAAAACAACAACAACAACAACAACAAAACCCACAATTGCTTGGCTTTAATTTGAACATTTAACACGACATTAAAAATAAAACTACTTTTGAAGTACAGTTGACTTTACCTTTGTCATTTCCCATATATGCATAGAAAGCAATGTTTAAAATGGGTATTTAGCTTTATAGACACAGTATTATAGACTCAGTATACAGAATTTAAAAATTGAAGTCAATCATTAAAAAAATTTGGAGGTTAGGGCATATTCATACAGTTATACTGAAAAAAAAGCACTAATTCTACAGTTTAACATATACATATGGAGTCAGATTTTAAATTTTAGGAGTGTAAATATATTTTACTATTACTGTTTGTACTGCCAAACTGCTATTACAAACTGCTCAAGTATGTTGTACAGAAATTGGATACTTTTGACTTGGTACCCTACACATCCAAAAGAAATGTGCCTTTATAGCATTCTAAGAAAAAGGTGTTTTGTAATCATGAATTATCACAAATACACAAAGTTTAAAATAGGTTGAAGTCTGAAATAATAAACAAGCAAACAAAAAGATTGGAAGTAGTACCTCAGGCTTGTAATTCCAGTACTGAGGAAGCTAAGGCAGGAGGATGCCACAGATGTGAGGCTAGCTTGGGTTACAGAGTGATAGAACAAGACCTGTACCAACCACCCTGCCCCCCACAAAGAAAAAACAACAAAAACAAAACTCAGAGTTGTGTCTTCCCAGTATACTTGATAGTTTTTAGTTGTACTGATTTCTGGAACTTAACTCTGTTCTGGCTAGAGAAGGTATTTTGCCTGGTTTCATTTATTTTAGATTACTGAGAATTGTTTTGTGGCCTACAGATGGTCCATTATGGTAGGAACATTCCATTCAGACCTTCTACAACTGGGTAGTGTTTATTTTTATTTTTTATTTTTTGGTTTTTCGAGACAGGGTTTCTCTGTGGCTTTGGAGGTTGTCCTGGAACTAGCTCTTGTAGACCAGAGCTCTCTGTGGTCTCCAACTCACAGAGATCTGCCTGCCTGCCTCTGCCTCCCGAGTGCTGGGATTAAAGGTGTGAGCCACCAATGCCTGGGGTAGTGTTTAATTGGTGTGTGGATTAACCCTTGAGGGAGGAGACAAGGGTATGTCTTCACCTAGAGGTGGGTTGCATTCTTTTTTTCTTTTCTTTTTTGAGATTATAGTTTAGTTACAACATTTCTCCCTTCCCTTTCCTCTCTCCAAACTCTCCACATACCCCTCCTTGCTCTCTTTCAAATCCGTGGCCTCCTTTTTCATTTTTATTACATGCATATATGTATATGCATATCCATGTATATTCCTAAATCTAACCTGCGCAGACTGTATAATGTGTATGTTTTCAGTGCTGACCATTTGGTTTTTGATAACTAATTGGTGTGCTCTTCCCTAGGGAAGACTGTTTTTCCTGCTGTCAGTATCCCTTAGTTGCCTGTATTTTTTTGTGCAGGGTTGAGGCCTTGGCTTTTCTCAGTCTACTTTGGCATGTCTACTGGTGTTGTCCTTGTTCAGCTCATGTTTTGGGTAGTCAGTCACGTTGGTGACTTTATAGATACAGCTTCCAATATTACCAGGTGACACAATCTCACAGCAGACTCCCTGATCCTCTGGCCCTCACATTCTTTCTGCCCCTTCTTCCGCAACGTTCCCTGAGCATGGGGTGCTGGAGTGTTTTGTAGATGTGTCCATTGGGACTGGGGTGGACAACTCTGCATCTTGGTTAGTTGTGGTTTTTCTGTAGTGGTCTCTGTCTGGGCTCACTCCTTCATTTGAAGTGCCCATTGCAGTGAGCTGGAGCTAAATGCTAGTACTTGTAGTGTCCTTTAAGACCCTTGTAAACTGGGGGAGGAAGGGAAGGAAAGAGAGAGGGATCTGGGATTGACATGTGAATCAGGCTTGTTTCTAATTTAAATAAAAATTGGAAAAAAAGAAGACTCTTGTAAAGGAATTGCCCCTGGAGTGGGGTGACAGTGAGTTCAGCTTGTTTAAGACAATCCTAGCATCCCAGCACACTCAGAGCATTGCAGCCAGAGTTCCTTGCCTGCTCCGTTAATGACAGGTACCTATTGTGCCAGGTGAAGGACGGCAGTAAGGGTGATGCCCTCAGTCTTCACACTGGCATGAATCTATATACCACTGGCCATTCCCAAAGTCTTAGAGGGCACACTTCCTATGTATCAGTGTGTGTTGGGTTGGGAATGATGCCTGAATCCCTTGTATCTAAACACTGATCTCCTACAGTGTGGGTTACTCTGTGGGTTTGAGTCAGCCACTCTTTTGGGACACTTTTGTTTCCTGAGGCAGCTACCTGCTGTGCCTCTGTAGTACAATGTCTGTGGGGTTTCAGAGACAGCAGTATATAGGGATTTCTGACCCACAGAGCAGTTTAAATTCAGATCCTAGCTCCCTGGGAGATATGAAATCTTTTTTCCAAAGCAAGACTACTGTGCAGATTTCAGGTTATGTGTCTAGTAAACTGTAAGCCTGTGAGAATTGTGAACCTTGCCAACAGATGGTACTGGGAGTGTCTGTATGCTGGGCTGGCCTCAGAGGAGTTTTCAGGAGTCTGTTCTCTCCTTCCACCATGGGATCTGACTCAGGTCTCCAGATTTGTGCAGCAAGCACTTTCACCTGCTGAGCCAGCCATCTTGCTGGTGCTGTTATTGTCTGTTTTTCCCACTGCATTGTAAGCGGCTGTCATGTCCCACTTTCCACAGTGGGTACCTAGTAGGTGCTTGTTGAATGAATGTTAGGGAAAGTGTACTGGCTAATCTTTTAGGCTAGTGGATTGTAGGTGGATTCACTTGGATCAGTAACTTTCAGGCTGGCTCTGGGTTCCATTTTGCTGGCGCTTATTTTATTATTTTTATTTTTAGCATTGGGGATTAGGGCCTTAGGATAGAGCATCAGGGCCTTCTTGTTTAGTTTTGAGGTCTCACTGTGTTGCTCAGGCTAGTGTTGAGCCCTCCTGTACTCAAGGGATCCTGTATCTACTCTGCGACACCCAGTGCTAGGAAGAAAGGTGTACATCAAACACTCATGGATCATTATCCTGAGACTGTCCCATGACATTGTGGCTTATTCATTGTAGGAAAGAAATTGCTGACTTTGAGCAACAAAAGGCAAGAGAACTGGCTCGAATAGAAGAGTATAAAAAGGAGGAGATGCGGAAACTACAAAAGGAACGTAAAGTCTTTGAGAAGTACACAGCAGCTGCCAGGACATTTCCAGATAAGAAGGAACGAGAGGAGATACAGGTATCTGGGTTACACCACAGGCAGGGTTAACAGAGGCAATTGTTAACCCATTAGAGTTACTTGATGTCTCAGAAAGAAGGTGTGAGGGGGTATCATGTGTGCCACTAATTCCAGCTCTGAGAAGGCGGAGGTAGAAAAGGCTATAGGGTGAAACCCCATCTCTAGAAGTGGGCGGGTGGGGAGAGATCTGACTCTGAGATACAGTCACCAGTCCTTTACTCACTAACAGAGTTCCTGCAAAGATCCAATGGAACTCAAAAGCCAGAACTTGGCTGTGCACCGTTCAGTGATGTACTGTCATTTTGACCTATCACACAGCGACTGCTGCTAGTTCTTTTCATTCACAGTAATTTATACCCACATACTAACTAGGGCTTAGCTCCAAAACTTACAAGATGATAGGGCAAATAATGGTGCTCTTCTTCTTAGAGGTGGACATGGGTATGGTCAGAGGAAAGTAGCAGTTAAAAAGAATGAATACATTTCTATTATTATTATTATTATTATTATTATTATGTGTATGGGTGTTTTGCCTGCATGAATGTATGTGCATTACATGTGTGCAGCCCCTGGAGATCAGAAAATGTTGTCAGATCCCTGAAACTAAAGTTACAGACAGTTGTGAGCCACCATGTGTGTACTGGGAAGCTAACTCAGGTCTTTTGGAAGAGCAACCCATCCCTTTACCACTGAACCATCTCTCCAGCTCCATGAATGCATTTATTAGAACTATAAGCCTAGGGAAAACCAGATGACTATATCTATACATTGATACAGGCAAAGCTTTCTAAGGAAACTCTTTTAGCTAACTATAAAAACTTAGTAGATATAGACTTTCTCATCTACACACCTGCAGCATTGGTTATCATACACCATATATTACTTAAGGTTTATTTTATTTATTATGTATTTATTTATAAGACAGGGTTTCACTGCACAGCCCACACAGGCTTTGAGATCCTACTGTCTCAGCCTCTGAGTAGTTGGGATCACAGTGCACACCACTGTACCAAAAAATTCTATCTTAAAGGGTGATATAGAAGCTTGGCTTGGGTGGCCCGTGCCTTTAGTCCCTGCACTCAGGAGGCAGAGGCAGGCTGATCTTTGTGAGTTCAAGGCCAGCCTGGTCTACAGAGGCAATTCCAGGACTGCCAGGGCTACATGGAGAATAAGACGACTTCCCACACTCATGTCATCAGAATGTATTGTGAAGTGACCTAATTACCAATTGCAACATTTAGATTCAGTGCCATTCTTCACAGAAATAGGAAAAAAAATCCAAATTGCATATGAAAGCACAAAAGACCCCCAAAGCCATCCTAGACAGGAGGAGCCACGCTGGAGATTGCACACTGGCGCACACATATTAATGTAATAAAAATTTAAGGAAAATAATAAAGGTAGATTTAAGCAGTCAGAGCAAAACTGAGATAAAGATTTTGTTCTTTTCATACATTTATAATGGAAATATGTATTACCTTTTTTCAAAAAAAAAAAAAAGGAAAGGTTTATTGAGCACACTACAAGGAAGCAGGGAGGTGGGTAGCAACTACAGAGCGTCTCTACATTCTGGGTCACTTTTACCTGTTTGGCTTTTCAAGCAGGGTTTCTTTGTATAACAGCCCTGGCTGTCCTGGAACTCACAATGTAGACCATGCTGGCCTTGAGCTCGATCCACCTGCCTCTGTATCCCTAGTGCTGGGATTAGAGGTGTGCACCACCACATCCCGCTATTATTTTTAAGATTAGTCAAGTACAAGTGAGAAGGGTGGGGCATTGAACAAGGAATGTAATTTGGAACTGACTGAGCAGCCACAAGGTCACTTACCACCTTAGGACAGCCTTACTCATGGGCAGGCTCAAGAGTTCACGTCATTTTTCTTTGCTGCTGCTTTAGGTAGTGGTAAGTTAGGCTGCATTCCCTTCCTCACACCACACTCAGTGCTGCTCTGCTGTCTGCTGGCAAATCGTTGATGGTTGACAGTGTGAGGTGAGCACTGACCCGACCTCCACATCCCAGCTCCTGAAAAGCCAGTGTTGTTTACTGACTGGGCATCCTCTCCTGCTGTCTGTGGTGGGCTGGCATTTTGTTTTATTGATGCATCTCTTCTTTCTTACATTAATTCTAGTAACTTTTTCTTTTGAGAGGCTTTGAAACAGCAAATAACAGATTTACAGGAAGATTTGAAACGGAAGGAGACAAAATGGTCAAGCACACATGGTCGCCTCAGAAGTCAGATAGAAATGCTAATTAAAGAGAATACAGACCTCCGAGAAGAGATAAAAGTAATGGAAAGATTCCGACTGGATGCCTGGAAGAGAGCAGAAGCTATTGAGAGCAGCCCCAAGGCTTGCCAGTACACGACAGCCACAAAAAAGAATGACTCCATGGTAGGTTTGGGGGAGTTGGTTTTGCTAGATCAGGATGATGTTTGTGCATTTAAACTCATAAAGCCAGGAAATGGAGTAGTGGATCCTAAGGGTGAGAAGTTGGTGTTTAATAAATCCAGGAGGATTGTTACAAGACTGAAAAGTCAGGAAATGTTCAGGGTTGATAATTGCCCAAGTCAGAAGCACTGAAGTTACAATGTCAACTTTAATTTCTCTGGGAAACAGGAGCACACTCACCTGAGCTGAAAGGGTGGAAGGAGAGGCAAAAGGTAGACGTGAGGAAGTTGTCTTGAGTGGAAACTAAAGGTCCTAGGGAAGTAATCATCTGGAACAAGGAAACCTTAGTTAAGAAGATGCCTCCATCAGAGCGGCCTGTTGGCAAGTTGGTGGGGGCATTTGCTAGATTAATGATTAATATGGAAGGGCCCAGCCTACTGTAGGCCTGGCTACTGCTGTGCAGGTGGCCCTGGCCTAGTATAAGCAAGACAACTGAGCAATTCATGAAGAGTAAGCCAGTAAGTAGTGCTTCCTCCAGCTCTTCTCCGTGTTGGACTGTGATTGGGACACCCTTCACCTCCACCCAGCTTTTGGCCATGGTCATTATCACAACAGTGGAAAGCAAAACTGGGACAGCAGGAAGGAAGGCCGGTTTGTGCCAGCAGTGGGGCCACATGGGTGGGAGACTATGGGTCTGAATGATAGCTGCTGCTGTTGTTGAGCTCTTTTGATGGAGAGTTGGATTGTGACAAAGGTGAATGCTACTCACAGGGGAGGAGGGTGCAGGTTTGCAGTGTGTAAGAGTGACTGTTAGGAACCATGAACTAAGCTGTATCAGAAGGCTGAAGGCTACAGGTGGAAGACATAGCAAACATGTGGATCAGCAGACAGGATCTTGTGTGTGCTACACTGTGGACACTGACTGGGTGTTTAGAGGAATGATCTGGAAAGACAGGATACAATGCTCTGTAAGAGGCAGTCACTTGCCTCCACAATACTTTTATCATGGGAGCTTCCTGGTGGAGAGGAGATGTGATAAAGCCCCAACTGCCACTGCTCTGAACATCTCACTATGCTTTATGTGTGGCCAGAGCAGTTGGAAGGAGCTGTAGAAGTCATGGCCTCCTAGTTTTAAATACTTTACCATTTTAAGAAGCTACACTGACTCTTTAGAGATAACTGGTGAACTGTTTGGTGGGAATACCCCACAGTCTAAATCTTTGTGATTTATGCACCTGTTTATTGAAGGTATTGTTAGAATTGATGGTGGCAACTTCTGGGATTGTCCTAGCTGAGGTTAGACAGAGCATAGATTGGTGGTGGGGTGAGCCTGACAGTGCTGGTAATGGGGACAGATTTGGGAATGGGGGAGTGTCAGACGGCCTCATCAACCTGTGGGAACAAGAGGGCAGCTTGTGGAAGAGGCCGACTGACATGAAGGTCTGCTGTGTGTCTTGAGGTGGGATAGTGTGTGCTTCATTCCTAGATAGTTGGCCACCAATTTACCTGGCCTACTGTGCAGATGAACAGCTCTTAACTGAGTTAATTTTACTCAGTGACATGAAATGTAGACTAACAATAATATTAAAAATTATCTCTCATATTATAGAACTCACCTATTCAGTTTCAAAGGAGTCATATTTCTTCAGGAGCCCAGGTAGAAAAATGTAAGAAAAAATATTTGCCAGCACAAGGTAAGAGGCTGCATGACCCTTTTATGTTTGAGTACTTAATAGGGAACTGGAGCTGCTTGTGGTGATCCACACCTGTTAAAAAGTATCACTACAGGTTCAGGCCAATCTGGGCTGCCAAGTGAGAGTGGCTTAGAGTGAGGTGGATGGGAGCAGCAGGAGGAGAGAGGGTTATATTCAAGGGATTAAACACAAATGATTTTGAGCCTCTGCATCACTAGCACATAAGCTGCTGCCTGAGTTTCTCTTTTTCAGAAGGAGTTAGGAAACAAACTGGTGAAAGAACATGGGCAAACTGTAATGGTTAAATTTTAGGGAAAAGACAAGACAAAGGCCAGGAAATATGGATCTATTCATTTAGCTGTGAGATAAGCTGCCAGACCTGAGTGCTCTTCCTGAGACGCACTCCTCCTCTGGAGCCTGCACTGTATGTAACCTTTCCTTACCCCGTCATGAGTTTCCTGGAGAAACTGGAACCCTGTGTGTATGTGGCAGAGTATAGTGTTTTAGGGTCTCTGTGACGGTCTTACTCCTTAGATTATTCCTGATAGCATTCCATGCCTGTTTATTCTTTTAAACTACATGTGCCCTGGGCTAGAGAGATGGTTCAGTGGTTAAGAGCACTGGCTGCTCTTCCTGAAGTCCTGAGTTCAATTCCCAGCAACCACATGGTAGCTCACAACCATCTGTAATAGGATCTAATGCCCTCTTCTGGCATGCAGAAGCACATACAAAGCACTCATACATAAAAAAATACAAATAAATAAAATTAGAAAAAGAAACATAAAAAAGACAAATACAAAAACAAAACAAAACCCAACAACAAAAAAACTACATGTGTCCATACAAATGACAAATTGTTTCACAGTTTCTATAATCGTTATGAGTTTGCCAGGTGGATGCTGGTAACTGAACCCAGAGCCTTTGCAAAATCATCCAGTGCTCTTAATTGCTGGGCCGTCTCTCCAACCTCCTCAGATTCACTTGTATTAATTAGTGTATGCTGCAGCAACACCATGGACATTCTTGGAGTACACACATGCATTTTTCTAGGTACATAGCAAGGACTAGCATAACTGGTCAATTGGTAGAGTATCTTTAATGTCACTAGAGTATATAAAAATATTTCCAAAACATCTAGTGCGCTCACATTTATTTATTGTGTTGTATGTGAGCTGCACGTGTGGACTGGGGAAAGACAACTTGTAGGAGTCAGTTCTCTCCTTCCATGTGGGTCCTCCAGATTGAACTCTGAACTCAAGTGTCACTCCTTGGCAGTGTACGTGGTTCTCTACTGAACCCTCACTAACCCTGATGTTACACTCTGAATAGCTAGGAAAAGTACTTGATTCCACACTTGCCCAGTATTCAGTTATGCTGTCGGATTTTTATTTTTGCCAGCCAGGTAAGTGTGTAACTCTTGTCATTGTTGTTTTAATTTGCATTTCCCTGATTACTGTAATACATTGAACACCACTGCCTTTGCTGATTGGCTATAGGGATTTCCTCATTACAGGGAATTGAAACCCAGGACTTCATGTATACGTGACAGATGTATACTCAACTCAGCCATCTCCTCAACCATGGATTTCTTTAGAAAATAACTTATTTAGGACTTTAACCATTCTGATCTTTTATCATAAATATCTTTTCTCAGCCTATTGCTTGTCAAATCCTTAAAAAGAAAGAAAGAAAGAAAGAAAGAAAGAAAGAAAGATGGAGTCTCGCATAGCTTAGCCTTGAGTTTGCTATGAAGCTAAGGCTGGCCTATGTCTGCTTATTATCTCATTTGATTAACCCAAATCATTTTAATGTTGCTGGGCCTCTTTTTCTGCATGGTGGTGGTTGTTTTGTTAAATGTAGGTGTATGGATGTTCTGCCCGCTTGTATGGTGCCTTCAGAGGCCAGATGAGGGTATCGGGTCCCTGGAACTGGAGCAACAGAATGCTGTTAGCTGCCATGTTGGTGCTGGGAACTGAATCTGGGTCTTAACTGCTGAGTCATTTCTCCAGCCTCCTGTGTTTTAAGCTTTCCTTATCAGGTTATGAACCACACCATCTGTGGAAGCTGCCTGGCTGTTCCTGCACCCCTTGGTGTCTAGTTCCCTTTTTTCCCTCTTAAGTCACGCATCTCTCTGTGCAGTACTGCAGATGATGAGCCTGCACCTAAAATGTGAGGTGTACCTGTCTCCTTCATCTGCCTGGCTGTAGATAGTTATAGGGTTCAGTCTCACGTTACATCATAACAGAGAATTAAATTTGGTATGTAATGAGCTGACAGGGCTTTAGTTCTGGTTCTGCTTTATACATATGTAATTTATCCTTTCAGCCTTGGTTTCATTTCCTCACCTGTAAAAAGGGGAATTATCTCCTCTCTCGTGGGGGTAAAAGTTACAAATGACGTGACAGTTGTAGTTGTATAATACAATTTGCACATTTGCCCTGTGAAGTAAAGGGTGACATTCTTCTTGTGTCCTGTCCAAACAGCAAACATCCTGGAGCCTGGCTACCATTTGCCCAATGGTCGGCATACAGCAAGCCTCTGCACTCTTCCTGTATCTTTTTCTTTTATCTCAGTTTTGTCTCCCGTCTTCCATATACTAATTTTATAGATGTTGGTGTTTTCTAAGTCCATTATTGTATGGAATTGCTAATGCTGGCAGTTTGAGACCTCTAAGGTAGTGGCTTTACCTGGTGCAATGGCTGGAGAGATGGCTCAGTAACTGAGCACTTGTTGCTCCCAGAGGACTCAAGTTCTGTTTCCAGTACCCACATTGTGTAGCTCACACTGCCTATAACTCCGCTCCAGGAGATCCGATGCCTTCTTCCTGTTCCCTCTAGTACCTGAATGCCTGAGTAAATTATGTATATGCAGATAGATTCACACATACACATAAAAGGAGAAGATTGGGTTAAATAAACAGCACTGGTAAAAGGAAATGTTCTATGTCTTGTGTGGGTATGTGTGTACATTGTGCTAGTGTGGAGGGCAGCTGACAACTTGTGGAGCTCTGTTCTCTCTTCCCACCATGTGGGTTCCAAGGATTAATGTTTCAAGGCTTGGTGACAAGTGCTTTTGCCTGCTGAGCCATCTCACTGGCTCCCAAAGGAAATGTTTTTACAGACCAATAAATTAAATATTTTCATTAAGTATTAAAACTAACTATGACAATTATATTCTAATAGGGAATCCAACTCGAAGACCCAAGTCTGTGCCTCCTCGTGATTTAGGCAGCTCGGATAAAGGACAAGTAAATCTTTTTTATATTGTTAAATATGTGAATGTATCTTATTCAGGAGTGAAATGAATTTGTTGAGTTTCTAAACCAGGTATACAGAGGGCTTTTATTTAACACTGTAAATGTTGGTTATATAAAAGTAAACACTGGACATAGAATCACATAATTTTAGAATCTGGCTTTTAATTTAGTAGGTACAGGTTGTAACTGCTTAAAATATCTTGTCTTCTAGGCTGCCTTGCCCAGAGAGCCTTGTGAACCAGTGAACTTCCCAGATCTTGAATATAAAAACAAAGAGGAAAAAGAGGAAGAAATTCAGGGAAAAATCAGTCATCCTGATGGAAAGGTAATACGTATTCATTTAAAATACTGAATGTGTTGGAACTGAAGAGATGGCTCAGTGGTGTGGCTGTCTTCCAGAAGACCCAGGCTCAATTTGTAGCACCCATATGGCAGCTCACAACTGTCTGTAATTCCAGTTCCAGGGGATCTGATACTATCACACAGGCATACATGCAGGGAAAACACCAATCAATTCTCATACAAATAAATCATTTAAAAATAATGTGATACAATAAAATAACATAGGTGTTTTTAGTCTTTACTTGGTTGTGTGTGTTGTACTTTTCTGTAACTGTCAGCAGAGGCTTACACTGTCACTACAAACATAAGTCAAATGATGCTGTGTTGCATGATGATTGCTAGGATGCAGGGGAAAAGGGTTTTTATGCTTCATTGTACTCATAGGGGAGAACATTGTGCATGTGGCCCGGCCCATCAGCGACTGTTCTCATATGTGACTAGAGTTGATCTTGAAGGCTATGGATGGTGCTTAGCTTCAGGACTATGGGGCTTGAACATTGAGTGGTATACAAAAGGAGGAATGTTGTCCCTTTATCTTCATTCTTACATCACACAGAGCTAGAAGGCCTCTTGGATTTTCTCCTGTCTGGTCTTTGTAATACTGCAATACTGGAGTCAGGCCTGTTACCATAACTTTGTTCTTGGCCTTACAGTTATTTGTGTTGAGAATGTGTGTGCCACAAAACCAACAGGGGAGTCAGAGAAACTGTAACATAGGGGTTCTGGGGATTGGCCTCAGTTTCTTTGGCGTGGCGGCAAGTGCCTTTACCCTGTAAGCCATCCCTCTGGTCCATGTTTTGGCCTCATAGATGTTTCTAGGTGGAAAAAGTGGGTGTGCCAACCAAAAGGAGGAGCTAAAAGGGACACAAATGATGCTTGTTTGGGGCAGGTGACTAAGGGACAGATCGGTTTCATTCATACACCTTGATATTGTTCATTTAACTGAAATAAGGCCAAAGTTCAGGCTAGCCTTGAGGACTAAGGAGGATAAACAAAAAGGAAGGAGCCGTATTTTACGAGTCTCCTATAGGGTACCAAGTTGATGAGAGGTTCTGTTTTTAGATGAATTCTGTTATATAAATGGAATATGAACAGCAACAACAAACTCAAAAGCATAATCCTGATGAAATAAAGGTGCTCTTTACTTTTGATTTTAGAAAATGTTTTACTTTTTATTATGAAGAATTTAGACGTGTGTAAATAGGTAGGGAATTCCTCATATCTCTGTTGCATGGTGTCAGGAGGAAGGCTTACCTAGCGATAATCACCTTGTGTCTTTTTAGGTAGAAAAGGTTTATAAAAATGGGTGCCGGGTTGTACTGTTTCCCAATGGAACTCAGAAAGAAGTGAGTGCAGATGGGAAGAGCATCACTGTTACATTTTTTAATGGTGACGTGAAGCAGGTCATGCCAGATGACAGAGTGGTACGTATGCTCGGGTGCTGCTTCCAGCTGCAGCAGCCCAGGAGAAGGAGGATGTGACTAAATGTCTTTGCAGGTCTACTACTACGCCGCTGCTCAGACCACTCACACCACATACCCGGAAGGCCTTGAAGTCTTACATTTCTCAAGTGGACAAATAGGTACAAACTGACTTTGTCTACTCTGTTAAATTCTAACCTTCCTTTTAAAAATGTATTGCTAACAACTATTTTTAAAAAACAGAAAAACATTTCCCAGATGGAAGAAAAGAAATCACATTTCCTGACCAAACCGTTAAGAATTTATTTGCCGATGGTCAAGAAGAGAGCATCTTTCCAGATGGTACAATTGTCCGAGTGCAACGGTATGGCGCCTTTTAAATCTGTTTCTCCATTTTTAGAAAATCTGAATCATTTGGGGCTGGGTATCTGGCTCAGTGGAGAAGAGTACTTGCTGTGCATTCATGAAGATCTAAGTGGGAAAATATCACCCTATAAAAGACACGGAAGCATGTTCCTGTAGCCTCAGCATTTGAGATGGGGTAGGGGAAAAGATAGGTGGGTTCTGGAGCTCACTAGTGACTTGAATTTTCAACGAGTTGAATGAGAAGTGAGACACATGCTTGCATTGTGAGGTTTAGAAGCAATGTGTGCTAACAGGATTTAGAGTGAGTCTGCTCAGCATTCAGGAGAAGGGAGAGGTAGTTATTTGTTCAGAAGTTTAGTGAACCCGGAAAACAGAATGAGACACAGAAGGCAAGCTGCCCTTAACTGTGCCATTAACATAGGCCATGGAACCATCCTTTCCTGTCTTGCTTGTATTTTTAATTTCTCAACCTCTCTGTCCATTCTGTTACTGTTTATTTCTTGGCATATTTTATCCAAACCTTTCAAAACCAACAAACTCTTCATTTGTCCTTCTGAATATTATACTTCTGAAAGTTAGTTTTTTGTGGCCCTGGCTGCCCAATCCACAATAAACTTTTTTAAAGCAGAGTCTCTTTCTTGTAGCTTAGGCTGGCCTGGAACTCCTGATCTTCTTGCCTCCACTTCCCACATACTGAAAGTATAGGTGTGAATTATAACCAACCTAATGATACACATATAAATGAATAGTAGTTAAAAAATTAGAAATCTACTACACACTGAGTAACAGTAGAACAAATTTAAGATTTTTTAACTCTTATATATGAAATTTTGTGTAATAAGCAGAGAAAGAAAAAGTATGTACGTATGCATCTAGCTTCAACATAGATTAAGTCATAGCCAACCTTGTTTTCAGAGTCAAATCCCAGGTATTATATTAGTTAAGAGCTACCTCCAGCTCTATTGCAGATTTCAGGGGCAGTGAGGCAGGGGTTTGCCTCTGTAGGCCAGGCTGGTCTTGAACTCCCAGTCCTCCTACCCTCAGCCTTCTGAGGGCTGGGCTGGTATTACAGTCATGCACCCACCACTATGCTTAGTTCCTGTTAATATATTTTTTAAAGAAATTATATTCTGGTTTAAATTTTACAGTAATGGCAACAAAATCATAGAGTTTAATAATGGCCAAAGAGAGCTCCATACTGCCCAGTTCAAGAGACGAGAATATCCAGATGGGACTGTTAAAACTGTCTATGCAAATGGTCATCAAGAGACAAAGTACACATCTGGCCGAGTTAGAGTGAAGGACAAAGATGGTAATGTTCTAATGGACACAGAATTGTAAAGATCTTCGTGGGATTAATCATGAACTAACACTAAGTGGTTTTTCTGTTCAGAGTATGTACATTTTTGTGTGTTCAGTTGTTTTATTTATATTTGTGTGTGTGTGTGTGTGTGTGTGTGTGTGTGTGCCTAAATATAAAAGATTGTTTGATTTTTAAAATTAAAGTTTTACCATACCCAGTCTTCCTGTTTTACATTCTTTGAAACACAAAAGCAGCTCCCCTAGTGTATGATGTGTCTTTCTACAGTTAGGAAGAGAAAGCATTATTACTTTGTTGTAAACTATGTACAGTTTTTGTTTTTAACATCTTTGCTTTTTGTTCTTTTTTTTTTTTTTTTTGAGACTGGGCTCCACTGTATAGCTTTGACTAGCCTGTAATTCATGCTGTACGTCAGGCTAGCATTGAATTCACAGAGATCCACCTGCCTCTGTGTCCCTAGAGATGGGATTGAAGCCATGTGCCACCACACACACATGGCTTGTGCCTATTTTTAAAATAAGAAATAAAAGAAGAGCCAGGCAGTGGTGGCACACACCTTTAACCCCAGCACTGGGGAGGCAGAGGCAGGTGGATCTCCGCAAGTCCGAGACCAGCTGGTTTACAACAGCTAGTTCTAGGACAGGCTCCAAGGTTACATAGGGAAATCCTGTCTCAAAAAAACAAAAGAAGTAAAAGTGTATCAAATACTTGTTCCATAGGCACATCAGCCACAGGATGTGGGCTTCCCAGAAAGTGAGCATCAAAACATTATGCATCCAGTACTAAAATGAAAACTGTCACTTACTACAAAGACTCATGAACTGAGATGAACACAGACAGGCCAAACCATGTTATAAGTAGTAAATAGTCTTAGGAGAAAGCATTTACAACTGCTGCATAATTTGTCAAAAACAGAAGTAGTTGGTGTGAACCAGTCACAGTCTTCACATGTTATGAGAGAGGTGGTAGGCAGGACAAGCAAGCTGTGCTCAAAGACAGGGTGAGTTGCCCACTCTAAGTTTATAACTAGGAAAATAGGTATTGACACAATTACTTATTAAAAAAATATCAGTCCCGGGTGATTTAAGAACTGAATGTAGTTGGGAGGTGGTGGAACACACCTTTAATCCCAGCAGAGGGAAGCAGATCTCTTTGAGTTCAAGGTTAGCCTAATCTACAAAGTTGAGTTCCAGGACAGCCAGGACTACATAGAGAAACTCTATCATCTCAAAAATCCAGAAAACAAAAACCTGAATGTGGAAAAACAACAACAAAATTACTTTAGGCTGTGGAAGAATTTTTAAGTAGGGTATAACCTTTAAAGGGAAAGGTCAATTGCTTTTCAAAAGTAATTATCCCCCGGCCTAGTAAAGGCCACTACTACACACATATAGGAAGAACCTCTCACACGTATAAGGGCTTAGAAGAGAATGCAACTGAGAAGTAACAGCAAAGCCCAACACCCAGCAGTAAGATCATGCACTCGGATGGGCAGTGAGATTAGTGCAATAGAGCTGCCATCAACACAGCAGAGCCAACAGTGGGAATGTTACCTAGGTTTCACATTGCTCAGTCTTACAGATTCATAGCAGCTAAATTAGACTTACATAACTATACACATCAACTCCATCATACTCACCTCTGTAAGGGAGTGTGTGTGTGTGTGTGTGTGTGTGTGGAGGGGGTGATGGGGTGAGACACTGTAGGACCATCAACAGTTCTGATACCCTTTTTTCATTTTATTTTTATTTTATTGTGTTTTGCCTGTATGTATTTCTATGTGAGGGGTGTTGGATCCTGAAATTACAGACAGTTGTAAGCTGCCATGTGGGTGCTGGGAATTGAACCTAGTTCCTCTGGAAGAGTAGTCAGTGCTCTTAACCACTGAGCCATCCCTCCAGCCCCTAGTTCTGATATTTCTTAAAGCAATACCTTAATAATAACATGAACTAAAATTTCTATGTGCCTAAGTTTTATTTTGAAATTACAGTAAAAACAAAAATGCTTCAAAGAAAATATTTTCTTTTCCCCACACCATTCTTTAACAATTTAACAAGTAAGACTAAAGGAGGAAAAATGATACCACTGCAGAACAAGTTAAAGTCAAACCTGAAATGGTACAAATCTAACAGAAAACTTTCTTCTTGGCAGCTACAGGTGCTCTTGTACATCTGAAAAACAAACAAACAAAAATGTTGCTGTAAAACTTGCCTTAATGCTTTATTCAAATCTAGCTGAACCACTATTAGCTGGCTGGGTCTCCCAGTGGTTCTTGGTAGTGGTGTCTGCTACTTGGTCGTGAGCAAAAGTTACTTGGGGAGCCTGTTGTTCTGTTTGGCTTGCCCTGTATCACCAGTACTAGGGCAGTCATGACAGCCATTCCTGCATATCTACAAATACAAGGGGTCATTGATAATGGTGTTTCAGAGGCAGAAAGGCCTGAGGTGACAAAATCTGGAAGAGTTCTTGTAAACTTCATCTTTTGAGAAATTAGAATATCTGAGGTGCTTTCGTAAGCAAATTAGCATTAATCTCTGCCATAGCAGCCACATGCTGATAGGTTACCAGGGTGTACACTTACATCATTCATCTTTGTCTGCAAGCCCCAGTTCTACCAAGGACATATGAACTGGGTATCGTTCATCTTCATATAATGTCACTATCTGTTCTGGTGCCTGAGCCTAAAATTGAAAGAGAGTTATCAGTTGGACAATAGTGGCACACACCTTTAATCCCAGCACTCAGGAGGAAGAGGCAGACAGAGATCTCTGAGTTCGAGGCCAGCCTTCTACACAGACAGTTCCAGGACAGCCAGGGCTACACAGAGAAACCCTGTCTCAAAAAAAAAAAAAAATACAGTATTCAAGAAAACAATAATGTAGTTGGGTTTACACCTGTAATCCTAACAGTCAGGAGGCAGATGCCTTCCCTTCTCTATGAAAGCTAATGAAACCTCAAGTCTCTCTTGTCTAGACAGAGCCAATGGTCTCGCATACCATTGTCCCTGTTAAAGTATCTTTACATTTTATACACCATACATTGTATCTGTTATGCATAAACTAAAATTTGGCTGTTAGTCATAGAGGTAAAGAAATATGTGTTTGTAATAAGTACTTGGCCTGTCTGTATTTTCACTGACTTCTTGAGAAACACTCTGTATAAACTATGTATATAGCATGCATGATATACAAGAGGCGTTTTTCAAAAGCATTTTCTAGAGATAGTCTTGTTTCATGATGAGCTCATTCTTGTTTCCTTGTCCTAAGACCTGGTAGAGAACACAAAGGAGGGAGCAGGCAGGCCTGAATACCAGTCGTAAGGACCACGGGTAGAACTCAGAGGGTACCTTTTACATTACCATCCCAGCTCAGGGCTGTGTCAAGAAGGAGGTCTGAGAGTCCTAGGTTTTATAATATTAAGCCAGAGTCCAGAAACAGATTGTGTGTGTCTAAAAACTTTCTAGTTCTAGAATACTATGTAAAACAAGGTTCCTGCTTGCCTGTGGGATACTACTGTGTGATATGCTTAGCTTAAAAAGAAGGGTTTGCTACTTAAGATACCATCTGGAGACTTTTTTTAAAAAATCTTTTAAGCTAATCTATCTTTGTGTGTATGAGTGCTTTGCTGTCGTGTATCTAAGTTCACTGTGTATACAGTTCCAGCAAGCTCAGAAGAGGGCATCTGACAGGAATGAGGGTAGGCCGTTGTAAGTCACTAGGAACCAAACCACACTGGGATCCCTCTGCAAGAGCAGCAACTGTGTGCTCCTAACCAGAGCCACCTCTCCAGTATCCCCACCCCAACCTCGAGTTTTGATGAAGGTCTGGCTACCTGACAGTTCGAGTCTCTCTGACCATAGCTCTCTTCAGCTTTCAGGATGCAGCTTGGGCGACTTTCTGGGCCTCCTTTTCTTAGTGAGTTACTTGAGTGTCTACTAAGACATTTTTAAAACACCTTTCCAGGTCTTTTCAGATGAAATAATTTCTTACATTTCTCCCTAGCCTAAAAAGTTACCTATATTTCTACTGTACTTTGAGCCCACCTCTGATTAATATTATGCATGTTTGTTTTTCATTAACTTAAAAGTTCTTTGATTATAGCATATGATCTTTATTATTTTGTATTACTCATTATGCATCGCTTTAGGATGTGACAAGGCCCAGGGTGATGACCTTGAACTTCTGACCCACCTGCTTCCATATCCTGAATGGTGGATTCCAGGTGTACTTCATCACATTTGGTTTGCCAGGGGTTTGTGCATGTGAGACAAGTGCTCTACTGAGTTCCATCCCAAGCCCCCAATAAAAACATTTAACTAGCCTTAAGACTTCTATATGCTATGTAGCTTTATATATGCTGTAACTGTTATTTTTAAGCAGAAACAAAACACTTTATAAAGTTAATAGGTCTTATGGAAATAGCTTTAAAATAATTTGGTTAATTAAAATAGATAACTACCACAGAGGAAGCATAGAGTTGTTTTCCTTGGAGACAGTCTATCATAGTCCACAATGCTTCCATGCTCCACTTGGGACAGTATGGTATTCTGGCCTTTCCCGAGTCGCTTAAGGGAGGTTTAAACCCTGCCAAGAGAACTTTTATGGCTTGGGCTGGATACTGCATAAGTTGCACAGGAATCTGACGTAGTCTGTTAGAAAAGAGATTGATAAAATGATCACAATGTCACAATTAAAATTCTCTTATTTAAAACTGTACCACTCTCAGTAGAAAACAAGAGAAAAGTTTCATGACACTGGAATTTGCAAAGATGACACCAGGAGCACAACCAAGAAAAGCCAGAAAAACTGAAGCCCTTGGATACCATTAGAGAGATAAAATAGCACTGTTACGGAGAATCGTATATGGAAGTTCCTTACATAGTAAAATAGAGTATGTGGCCCAGCAATTCCATCTCTGGTATACATTCCAAATTGAAAAGCAGGGTCTCAACGAGGTACCTATATACTCATGTTCATTACAGCCTTGTTCACAATAGGAAGTAAAGGCAGTCCCAATGTCAAGCCATGAAGGATATCTAAAGTCAAGACAGACACATACAACAGCCTTAGGAAGTAAACTGTGGCATATGCCACATGGATGAACCTTGAAGACTAGACACAGAAGGGACAGAAAGTAGCGTATTGGGCTGAGGGCCAAATGTAGCATGATTATTTAATGGGCCGAGTTTCTATGTAGATTTAAAATGTTTTGGAAATGCAAAGTGTAAAGTTGAACAATATTGTGAATGTATTTATAAGCCCATTAATCTAAAATACTAAGATGGTAAACTATACATATCTTATCAAAATAAAAATCTACATTCAAAATTCCCAATTTGGGGCTGCAATGACTCGGTGGTCAAGAGCATAGACTGCTCTTGCAGAGAACCCAATTTGGAATCCTAGTACCGATTGTCTGGTGGCTTATAACTAACTCCACGCCCAGCTCCAGGAGGATCTGATACCTATGACCTTTTCTGACACCTGTGCTAATTTGTATAAATCCACATACATACACATAATTTAAAATGATAAAATGGATTAAACTTCTCAATCTGGGCTGGTGAGGTAGTTCAGCAGGTGGGGGCTTGCTGCTGAGGTGCCTGCGACCTGAGTTCAGTTCCAGGATCTCATGTGGTTGAGGGACAGAAATTACTCCTGTAGGTTTTCTTCTAACATCAACATATGCACTGTGGTATGTTTGGGTGCACCCCCCCCACAAAATAAATGTAAAATTAATGAAATGCATCAGTTTTAATGCATTAGTAAACAAACAAACAAAACCAAAAAAACCCAGCCACCAGTGAAGTAGGTGCTGCGTTGAGGAAAAGAAAAGCACTTCTTGGAGTAATTTCACCAACAATGAGCCCAGATTTGAATCTTCTACTTCATGCTCTCCAGGTCTCTGTCCTCTGTGTGTCTGTTGTATGAGTCTGAATATGTGCCACCACCTGGATGCTGTCTTATGGATCTGTCTGTCCCTGTGTCTCTGTGTAACCCTAACAGAGAGAGGGACTTGCTCCCTCTTCTACTGAAACAGCACAGAAAGCATCACCGTGGGAAGGAAATGAGGGACGAAACATTACTGACTCCAACCCATCCCCATTGGCACAGATAATATCTGCATGTTGCTTTCAATATATATGATAGATATTAATTTTTATAAGGTTGCTTTTCAACCTATTTGTTGCTTTCAACAAATGATTTTCCATAGCACTCATACATTTTTTTCTGAGTCAGAAGCATGGAAGAGTACACAATTTAAGATTAAGGCTATGCATTAGCTTAGGTTGTAAAGGTTAATTGATTACATGGGAAACCCAAGGCAAGTAAGGTTGGTTTTTATTTTGTGGTCTTTACCCTCCCCACCCCACTTTGGTTTTCAAGACAGGGTTTCTCTATGTAGTCTTGGCTGTCCTGGAACTCACTCTGTAGACCAGGCTGGCCTTGATCTCAGAGATCTGTCTGCCTCTACTGGAATCAAAGGTGTCTGCCACCCACTGCCTGGCTATTTTGTTCCCTTAAAGGCTTGTTAAAAAAGCAGTTTGAGTATACAGTTAGATAGCAGTCTCAAGTCTTAAATGACCTCATAATGTATATCATAATTCTGGCTGTGAGGTCCAGCAAAAGTTCCAGTCTCTTAGAATGCAAGAGATAGTTTCATGATAATGTATTGCCAGAATGAAGAAATTCCTAATTTATAAACAACTTTAAATAACTTTCTTTTAAAAATGAGGCAAAACTTTTTCCAAGAAATAGCTCTAATTACACTCCCATCCCAAGTGAAACAAAGAATCCTTAGTTAGGACTCGGGAGACAGCTCAGTGAGTAAGCAGGAGGACCAGAGTTTGGGTTCCCAACATCCATGTAAACAGCCAAGCCTGTGACACCAGAAAGGATTCTGGGAGCTTGCTGGTCAGCCAATCTAGTTGAAATAGAGAGTAAGTTCAGTTAGAGACTGTCTCTCAAAAAGCAAGGTGGAAAGCAACAGAAGACACCAATATTGACCTTTGACCTCTGTATAGTCACACGCACCTCCACAGAAATGTATACCATCCATACATAAATATGCTTTAGAAAGCATCTTATTCATTTTTTCCTCCCCTTTACCTGTTTATAGTCAGCTTCTCTGTGGACCCATAATCAACAAATAGTACCAGGACAGATAAAGGATTAAATTCTTTAATGGAAACAATCTTTGCTCTATACCACAAACCATCAGCATATTCTGCGAGGCAAGGCATTTCTGGAAAGGCAGAAAGAGGAAACAAATCATAAAACTTAGATTTTCTTTCAAAAATTTTAATACAAAAAGTACAAAGAACTAAATGTTCAGTTCTGTCACTACACAGAACTGAAGACTGAGTATCTGGCCTTGTGGTGGCTTCTCCTTTTCTGTCTACATTTATCAACTTTTCTCATTAATGTCTAAGGATTGTTTTGAAGAAAGGCACTCAGCATTCCAAGTTCCATTTGTGCATAGGTAAGGTCACATTGCCAAGGACTGGGGATGTAGCTCACTGGTAGAGCACTTGCTCAGCAAGGGCAAAGCCCTGGATTAGATTCTCAGCACTGAAAAAAGCAACCCTGGAGGCATAAGGTAGCTATGAAATGAGCATCATTATGTATTTAGATCCAGAAGATTACATTATGCCCCAACTAGGACTTCCCTGGAGGTATGAATGAGGAAGAGTTTGTCCTTGTGGACTGGAAGTCTATGTGTACACAAAACCCACCTGATGAGTTAGTTAGTTTCCTCTTACACTGCTCATCTGCAACTCAGAGAGAACTAAGTGCACAATGCCTTTCCAATTGCTGCGGTGCACCTGAGCAGCACCTGCTCAATGTGCTTCTGTAAGATTATTAAGTTAAATCAGGTAAGAAGTTAGGCTGATATATTATTTTTTCCTTTGTTTAAACATACTCTTACATGAAACAAACCAAGAATAAACAGAGCTCTATGCTCCACACAGGAAAATGTGCAGACACTTTTTGGTGTTCAGGGACTGTCAATGGCAAGTGGGTAAATTTCCTCAGAAGAGAACCATGGGTATTTAATAATACGTGAAGAACAGACTGGAAAGGAAAATATACAAACGTTAACTCATCCTGATAAACCATTCAGCCTGAGCCCCTACCTCAGGAGCTGTCGGTTTAGGTGATCTGTAGTCATTACCACTGTAGTCTGAAAGTCAACTTTCACAATTAGAAATAGTGGCAAAGTCGAAAACTTAAAAAAAAAAATCATCCTTATACCCTTTACTTTCCAGCTCTTGCAGAGTGAAACTGTCCCCACAGGAGTGATGCATTACTTAACTCACTTAACTCATTAGGTCACCTTCCTAGTCTAGAATTTAGAAATTTCTAAATTTAGGGTTTAGAAATTCTACATGTGAAGCTGAGGAGAGGAAATGTCAATATTATAAGTAACCCACCTTAGCTCCATGGCCCCTTGGATAAAAGGCAATCTCACCAAGATCCCAGGCACTCAGCATGAGCATACCTGAGCTGAAGTCTGTCAGGGGAGGGAAGGTCTCCACATTCTTGTTAAATCTCTGCAGTGCTTCCTCTAGGTTCTCTGACTCAGATTCCCAACAGATTCCACTGTCATCTGTGTCACCAGGATGGTTAAACTGAGTACAGCTTTCTACAGAATCAAGGCAAATATACACCTACAAGGGAGTGGCAGGGAGACAAAGAAAAACAACCTTGCAAATTCTGTAGTTTCTGAATTCACGTACAGGTGGCCTCTGCCTCCTGTTCCATGGCCCTGTGGAGTGCCTTCTGTGTCCACCACACTGATCTTGTAGCCAAGAGACTACACTGAAGTAGAATGTGGTTGTGAAGACTGGTTGTAGAGACAGGTGTATTCCAGGAAGTATGAAGCCGGGCTTGCAGCAGTCCCCTGAAAGGGACCTGGAGCCAGCAGTCTCGGGACTTCTGGACAAGTCATATGAATATTTACTTGTTTTGAAACAGGGTGTCATGTAGCTGATAGTGGCCTCAAACCACTAACCATCTGCTTCTACTTCCTGAGTTCAAATTACAGGCACATGCCACCACACCTGACAATGTGACCCTTCAGAAGTGGATTCTCTAGTCCCCATCAGAATCTTGACTGCAACATAATGAGATCTTGAACTAGACTTAAACAACTATTTGGTTTTTTAACATCATGTGCATTTTTAAATAAAAATTATTTTACATGTATTTATATTGTGGGGGAGGCACATAGGTACCAGGACACACGTAAGGCAGTCAGAGGACACAGCTTGTGAATCAGTTTTCATCCACCATGTGGATTCTGGGCATTGAACTCAGACTATCAGGCTTGATGGCAAGTACTTTATGCACAGAGTCATCTTACCAGTCCCCATATATATTATTTTAAGCTGCTAAGTTTGGAGTAATTTGTCATCTAGCAATAAATAATACAAAAAATTTATATAACCCAATGGCAGTTATACAAAATGTAAAATTAGGCAGCAAACCCTTCCCTTGCCTGGTTACTTTGTAAAGGCAAAGGGCTGCCATTTTCTCACCTTCTTGTCAGCCAAGAACATTAACTAAATTTTCTTTAGTGCATTTATTCAACCAACAGTTACCAAGTGACTATTATATGTATTCTTTTAGGGTCTGAGGATATAATGGAGACTAAATCCCCATTTTCATGGATTACCTTTTGGAAAGGAAGACATTCAAATACCATGAATAGACAGTGTGGGAAATGTCCTAAGTAGTTCAGAAAACCAGAGCAGGAAAAAAGCAGTGAAGTTCAGGGCAGGGAGAGATAGAAGGGTGAGATGTTCAATATTTCACAGAGGGAAAAGATCCACCTTAAAAGCATAAATAATCAGGCATGAAGGATATGTTACTTGGGCTACACAATTGGGGCTGGAGACATGGCTCAGTGGTTAAGAGCACTGAGGGTTTTTCTCCAGAGGCCCTGGTTTTGAACCCCAACACCCATGTGTTGGCTTATAACTGTAATTCCAGTTACAGAGAATCTGCAACCTCTTCTTCTGAAGAGCAACACCCATGGATATATAATAAATTAAAAATAATCTGGGGTGGGGGTTGGAGAGATTGCTCCATAGTTTAGAGCATTTGTTGCTTTTTCAGAGGACCTGGGTTTGATTCCCAGCACCCACAACAATGACTCAAAACCACTTAACTCCAATTCCAGGGGCCCTGATGGACCTCTTCTGATTTCCCTGAGCACCAGGAATGTATGTGGTGTACATACATACATACATGCAGGTAAACACCATACCATTAAATACAAATAAATTAAAAAACCTAAACAATCCATTTAACATATGAGTAAATAAAGGAACACAACCTGGGAAATCAGGTGCTTAAACAACACCAGTGTCTGAAATATCAACAAATATGGGCCAAGGAGAGGCCATCCATTACCATTGTTTACAGCTAGGAAGATGGAGAAGTGACAAGCGCTTAAAGCTTGAGACACTGACACGTACTTCATCAGGTGAGACGATATGCTTTACTTGCACAGCATACAGCTCCTCTGGTGGAGGCAGAAGGGAAGACAGATATGGTGGTAAAATGGGAGCTTCCATTTCAGGCAAAAGCAATTCCTAAAATACCACACCAAAAAAATTAAATTTCAGAATGGCAATCATGAAAATTAACATGAAACTTCATTATGGGGCCAACTTATTTCAATCACCAGAAATTAAGCTCTCCTAAATACTGAATACCACAGAAAAGGCCTTTTAGCAGCAAGAACAAAGTGGGCTGACTCATCATCTGCAGCATTCCTTTATTCCTCAGTTTTAAAGAAGGTTTTAAACAAACAAAAGCATGCATGTCTACTGATGTATATCCATAGCGGAAACACAGAATATAGTTGACAAGTACTCAAAGAATACTGCCACTAAGAGTGGTACAGAGTAGGGGACATTCCCCACACAAACACCTTTATTTTGAGACAGGTTTCACTATGTAGCCCAGGCTGGCCAGCCTCTACCTCCCAAGTGCTGGACTAAAGGCTTATGCATCCACGCCAGCCTCCTTAGTCTATAGCGTTCATTTACTTTTGTAACAGGTAGTCACTTCATGATGAAACACACAAAATAACTTCACAAAACAGTACACAAAATCCCCACAGGAGGCAAGGAAAGTCACTGAGAAGGTAAGAAAGGTTCTTTCTTATGTTCTATAAAGTACAGGGAAAAACAAACACCTATGATTCAGAGAATCATGGGAGTCAGCAGTTAGGGTATATATATATGTATATGTATATGTATATATATATAGTATGGGTGCAGGTTTTCTGCAAAGACCAGCAATATCTTCCTCTTTAGGAATGCAGTAGCATAAAGTAAAACAGCATCATATTCAAATTTGTGGTTTACTTCATTACTATTTAATATTTCATGTGTGTGTGTGTATGTGTGTGTGAGAGAGAGAGTCGGGGGAGATGGTATGTACATGCCCCACCCCCAATAAATAAATGTAATAAAAATTAAAAAGAAGTAGTGATTATCTTGTTTATACTCTAACAAATAAAGCTTTCTTGAAGATCAGAGGGCAGAGCTAGCCACTAGCTAACCATAGAGGTCTAGAGGTCTGGTGGTCTGTACAGACAAGAAGTAAGATGGCTGGGTGGAGAGAAGAATATAGGCAGGAGGATATATAGTCTGAGGATTTTGTAGAGGTAAGAGCTCCAGTGGCTGGCTGCTCTGCTTCTCTGATCTTTCAGCTTTCACCCCCTAATATCTGACTCTGGGCTTTTATTATTAAGACCTATTAGAACTCATGTTATCAGTATTATCTTAAAAAGAAAGAAATGATAGGGCTGGAGAGATGGCTCAGTGGTTAAGAGCACTGGCTGTTCTTCTAGAGGACTCAGGTTCAATTCCCAGCACCTACATGGCAGGTCACAACTGTGTGTAACTCAAGTTCCAGTGGATCTTGATTCCCTCAAACTCCAATGAATATAAAAATAAAAAAGAAAGAAACGATAAGGGAAAAAGCGATGATAAAGGACCATATAATGTTTGACTTCACTGAATAGGAAGATCCATAGAGACAAGATTGAGTGGTAACCAAAAACTGAGGAAGGAAAGGATAAAAAATTACTGTGGTTGGTTTCTTCTTGGAATGTCTTGATTTAGTAGTGCTGGCTACACAACTCAGTAACTATTAAGACCTAATGAATCATGTATTTTGAAAGTGAATTTACAGTATATAAATAGTAGCTCAATAAAATGGCTATATGAGAAAGAAAGTTCTGGATTATTTTTTCTTTTAATTTTTTTTCAAGACAGGGTTTCTCTGTATTGCTTTGGAGGCTGTCCTGGAACTCCCTCTGTAGACCAGGCTGGTCTTGAACTCAGAATCGACCTGACTGCTTCCTGATAACTGGGGTTCAAGGCGAGCACCACCGCCCAGCTCTTCTTTTAATTTTAAAGTAATTTTTGTGGCTGGGCATGGTAGTGCACACCTTTAATATCAGCACTTGGAAGGCAGAGATAGATGGATCTTAGTGAGTTTGAGGCCAGCCTGCTCTACACAGCTTCCTAGTGAGACCCTGTTTCAATTTTTTTCTTAATGTATTTTTGTGTGTGGTGAATAAGTGACAGAGGGTACGAGTGGCAGTCAGCAGACAGCTTGCAGGAGTCTCTCCTCCCATCACTTGGGTTCTGGGGATCAAACGTGGCAGCAACTGCCCTTGCCAACTATGCCAGCTTGCTGGCTATGTATCAGATCCTTTCTATTGCTGAACGTTTCCAAAAGACTGGGTTGTACTTACCTCAAATCTTATTTTCCAGTTTTCTTCTTCATATTTTTTATTCTGACCTATTGGTTTCTGAAATAATATAGTATTATTCATCAGTTAAAACTACATTAATCTTCTAACAAAATACTTTTTTTTCTTTTCCGAGACAGGGTTTCTCTGTGTAGCTTTGGAGTCTATCCTGGCACTCGCTCTGGAGACCAGGATGGCCTCGAACTCAGAGATCCGCCTACCTCTGCCTCCCGAGTGCTGGGATTAATGGCGTGCACCACCAACGCCCGACTACAAAATACTTCAAGACTTTTTTTTTTGTTTGTACTTTACATGTACAAGTTATGTTGTCATTCACTCTGTAAACTAGGCTGGACTTGAACTCAGAGAGATCCACCTGCCTCTGCCTCTCTATTGCTGAGAAATGGCTCAGCCATTAAAAGCACTTGAGCTTGCAGAAGACCTGAATTCAATTCCTAAAACCCATATGGTAACTCACTGTTGGGAGCACAGAGTTCCTTGTACTCTCAGGGACGCACTAAGAGAGTCAGGGATATTAATCATTAAGGGCTGTCTTCTCAATGGAGATAAAAATCAAATACCTTCGTTCCATCCAGAAAGCTGAGAGCAGATTTTATTAATGACCTGGTAACCTTTTTGCTATCTGTGGAGGCAGACCTTATCCACCTTTTGCCATAGAGGCAGACCTCACCCAAATTCCCCAGAATGATTATCCTAGACTCTTCCCTCCCTAGATTGTTACCCATCCTTAGGGAAGTGTCACATGTACTTTATAGTCTGCTGACCTCTGTGCTTGTCGGTCAGAGACCACACTAATTCTAGACGTTTTAGCTATAGAACCCACCTTCATGGTCACATGTACTTTGTAAAGGAGTTTCTATGTAATCACACTTAAGCTTTATTGTGCACCTGGAATTGGACTTATTGTTGCTTGGAAACCTTTTCCCAAAGTGTACTGTGTTTTAAATATGCTGACAATGAACGGCCTGGCATTAGAGTCCCCGTAGTCTGTTCCAGGTTGATGAAGTCAATCTGTACCACGTTTTCAATCTTATCTCTTTTTGCAGTTCACTTCCCTGTATGACAACTCCAGGGACACCCTCAGCTCACAACCATCTTTAACTCCACTCCCAGGGGTTCTAGCATCCTCTTTTTGACATGAGTGGGACACAGGCATGCATGTGTCCACATACACAGATGCAGGCAAAACATTCATACACATAAAACAAAAATTTAAACAATAAAACTTTAAAAATCAAGATAAAAATCTTATTTTATTTTCAAAGTTAGGGTCTCATGTAGCCCAGGCTGACCTTGAACTCATTATATAGTTTAAGGATGACCTTGATTATCTTTTTTCTTTTTCTTTTCTTTTTTTTTTTTTTGAGTTGCGAACCACATTTATTTGTTGGGAGGGTTGTATGGAAAAACTGAAGTATGGAATACACATCATGTATGACAATGTATGTACAAAGCTGGGCCTCCAGAATTAGAAACAAGGGCAAGGGGAAGGCTGCTCATGTGATGTTGCACAGATAAGATAGATGGTTTTGTTGTTAGGAATGGAGTAAAAGTATGAGAATTTACCTGAAGCATGGGAAATCTGAAACCTATGACCAAGGGTCTTTGACTGTGGGTATACCACAGTTTAGAAAATGACATAAACACGTGTATGTTAGTTATCATTGAAAATATATGGTGAATTCACAGGAAGGGCAAATGCAATTAATCTCTGAAATCTCATACACCTGTTACCTCTGGGAGGTGCCTCTGTTTATACAAATGTGTTATATCAGGATGTTGTTTTTTTTTCTTGACTGCTTAGATTACTTTTGATAAATTTTCCTGTATGAATGTTTAACTTCTGTGCTGTTCATTCTGCAGCAGTATCAGTTTTATACAGGTCAGATTTCCTAGTTACTGAACAATTACCTTTTATGGCTTTAACTTGGCTGACAAGCAACTCTATCCTATTTTCTCTCACTTCGTATCCTCTGTTTAGTCCCCTTTGTCTTCCATGTCTCTGCTAACTGCTGGCAGCTCATTTGCTCCCTGTTTTCATGCTTGTTCTTCTAATTTAATCGCTTGCAGAAATTCTCTTAAAGTCAAATTTGTCCATAACCGGCTATGAAGGCTGCTACATGAGTTATCATATTTATCCTAAAATATTTATTCTGATATGAATTCCTCCTCAGCTTTCGTATTTATTTTCCCTTGAGTCTGGTGTAGTTTGTGATAAAGGAACGTCAGAGCACCGTCTATGAAAAATCTCCAGCAAGTCATTCCTGTAATTACATGCTGTGTGTGAAAACGTCAGCGCCCAGCTGGCTGAGGGTTCTTCCCCTCCCGCTGGATAGGCAAGTTCTTCCATTTCTGGTCCTGGCAGTTTAGCGGGTGTTGGGAATCAGCTGTAACTGGCGCCCTCAAGTGTTCAGTCCTTGTGCAGACCTCAACGATCACGACCCTCGGCCCTCCAGGGTTCAGTTCCCAGGGCTCTCGACCCCTTAGCACTTAGCAGAAGCCTGTGTTACAGCTCTCAGCCCCAGGTCTGCGACCCTTGCCTGTGAAGACTTCTAGCTCTCTGGGACTCTTCCTGCAGCAAGGGCCTGCTGTTTCTCTTCACCCGCTCCTTACAGCTCTTATCCTTCTTCAGCCTCATCTCTGCCCCCTTTGTCCTCTTTCTCCTTCTCCCCTTGTCCCTCCTGCCCTGGATGCTCACAAATTGATCAGCTGCTGGCAATCAACAGTTGTCAATCATCAGCTGCCTTGCTGTGTTCTAACCACACTCAGCTTCCCGGTCTCTGGTGTTCTGTGGTCTGTGTTGTCACCCCTGCTCTCTGCTGTCCCTGCTGCTACTTCCCTAGTGTTACCAGCTCAGCCTGAACTGCTTAGAGAAGACATTCTTTTTCTTTTTTTAAAGATTTATTATGTATACAGTATTCTGCCTGCATGAATACCTGCAGGCCAGAAGAGGGCACCAGATCTCATTACAGATGGTTGTGAGCCACCATGTGGTTGCTGGAAATTGAACTCAGGACCTCTGGAAGAGCAGCCAGTGCTCTTAACCTTTGAGCCATCTCTCCAGCCCAACCTTGATTTTCTAATGGCATTCCTGTTTCTACCTGCAAATGCTGTCCTGCTCCATCATGCCCAGCTAAAATTTGAATGCTAGCACTCAGTATCTTTTGGCACTCAAAATATTTTGAATTTCAGATCATCATATTTTGGGTTTTTAAATTAGGGACACTCATCTTGTGATATAAGACTTCTAGTTCAAGTCAAAAGACACATTTTATGTGGGGACACAGCCCTTTACCTGGCATGAAATTCTATATACACATTTTATACAATGCGTCTCATGTTCAAATTCACAACACTGGCTAAAGAAGCCTTACTAGGGTAGAAAATACAGAAACAGTACAGTTTAATGTAAATAAAATGTTTTTTCAGGATATATAAAGCATGATACTCTTTTTTCAAAATAGAACTGACAAATTCTTATCATAGACCTCCTTATGAATCAGGTGGTCCCTTTTTGTGGTGGAACCAGTATGTATTCATAGTGCACAAATGGGCTTTGAGAGCCCGTTCCTCCATGGAGGGAGACTCTCAGTCTAAATCTACAGGGAGTGGCCTAGGCCCTGCCCCAAGGATGGGGAGTGGGACGGGGGTGGAGTGTGGGGGTATGGGGTGGGAGTGTGGGGGTATGGGGTGGTCAGGGGAGGGCATGGGAGGATGGGAGGGAGAGGGAACTGGGATTGATATGTAAATGAGATTGTTTCTAATTTAAAGAAAAAAAAGAAAAAAAAAGAATCAGGTGGGTAGGTCACACTAAGATCTGTTGTATAAGCAGACTGTGATGGTACCTGCTTGTAATCCCAGCAGCTGGAGGAATTTTAAGGAAGAACAAAGATTATGATTTTTAAGACCAACCTGAGATACAGGAGATACATCAAAAGACTTGAGGTGTAAGACAGATTGTGACATTTTAATTAGAATCAATTAAAGTGTATATTATTTATAGGAAAACAGTTCACTTACTTCTTTAAATATATCCTCGGAATGTTCAAAAATACAGTATTTATGATGGGCCATAAAATAAGAAAGTGACATCCCATCAAAATAGAGATGAACAGACAACTTTCCCCATGGATTTTCAGGCAATTCCTATTAAATTTGATAACAAAGACTATTACTATAGAAACCTTTATTCAGTGCCTAAACTTTTATAGCTAGAAAATAAGAAATAGGTTTCTGGCAATAACAGAATCACCTAACAGTTTGAGTGACTCGAAGCAAAGAATTTTCTTCCTGATATTTTGGCAGATGATGAAAAAGTAATTCTACTCTTGGACTTATATGCATATCTATGCCATACAGATTTCATAGTTATTAGAAACTACAGATGGATCATCTTTAGATGACACTAATTTTTATTAAGAACAGGTTAAGGGGCAAAGAAATGAATTTTAACTAAAAATCTCCAGAATGTCAGGAAACAAGAAATCAACATTCTCCAATGAGAATCATGATAATACCTTTAACCCTGACTAGAAAGTCCACTCACAATTACCGTGAAGTGGTATGTCCATAGCTGGCTAAGCTCTTTCTTTGGCAATTTCTTTCCCATTTCCACCAGTTCCACCATTCTCCAAATTAATACCCTCACAGAGGAAGGGGAAATGAAGTGCCTTTGGGCAGATCTATCTACTTCTGTTTTCTACTAGCCAGCCATATGAAGCAGCCAGAGGAAATATCAGAACATGTTTTGTATCAGATCCTGTGTGTCTGTATGGCAGTGTAGGCCAGGCTCTCACAACCACATCTCTGCCATTCCTTCCAAATATGGCTGCTTCTATGTAGGCCCATGGCACCATCTCCCAGAAATAGCTGGAAGGCCACTGTGCTTTTATCTGCTGTCTGGTTTCTACTATCAACAGTCCCACAGACACGGTTTTGAACTGCTTTGTTCAAGCCTCAGTAGGGTTTCTCAGTGTATCTGATGCTGGAACATGTCTAGGCAAGGCATGGAGCCAAGCGGGCTAAGGGGCACCAAGCATTTAGTCTGCAAAACCAAGCAGTACTTTTCCTGAAAACTAAGTTGTAAAGAACACCACCTTGACTAAATAAAAAAAATAATTTCTACCTTTCTTAGGTGACTTGACAAGGATTCTTGGAGTAGCTGGGTAGGGATCCTCAACACTAACCTACTTACTTCCTTATTTAGGTGGAACCTATGGCTTTTGAATGCAGAAATATTTCCCTAATGATTTTCTTCTCTCCCAGTGCCAAGCCTCAAATAGCTGTGGATTAATTTTTACTACTTTACTGCTCAGCATCCTTCACGAGGCCACTCTTGCATCCCCTTTCTAGAAACCTCTACCCTTCTACTATACTATTTCCTAAGCTGTGAGTTCTGTGTTCCTGTCAGGACTGTCACCTTCAATTCCCCCCCCCCCCTCGTAGATCCTGCTGTGCTTGCCTCTCCACCATCTGCTGGCTTATGCTGTTCTGCAGGATGGATGGATATTGGCTTCACTAACTAGGGGAGGCCTTTGAGGACAGGCTCTTCTTGGACCATCTGCACCGTACACAATGCTGTATGACAGCAGAGTCCGCACACTGTGGTACCTATTGATGCAGATCAACAATGGCTTATTGCCCTGTATCCATGTAAGGAAACTATTAGTAACCAATCTTTCAATCATCCAATTTAATGCTTATGAAACTTCTCAGAAACTTGTTTAAAATTAGGCTTATTTAAAACAAGCATAGGAACCAAAGCAGTAATTCCTTATATATTAACAAATAATTTATATTCACATATGAACACATATAACATGGTTTGTCATAAAAATACTATTCAATTATATCGATCATAATATTTCATGACAAACAGTTTCAACTGACTTTATTTTAAAGACAACTTACCATAATGTGAATGTCCACCTCTCTCTTTGAAAGCAGCTCCTGAAGCAGCTCGATGGCATCTGGCTGCCACACATTCCCAACCTGTGTGGAATGAACACACTTACACTTCCATAGCATGACACCAAGCAAAAATAAATTAAGACACAAAGAAATAGCTGTAAGCAGGGAATTCTTGGTGGTAGAGCCAAATACCCATGAGTATCCTGGGCAGCCAACAAGAATCATCTTTAAAATTTCCTATCTGGGGGCTAAAGAGATGGTTTAGCAGCTATGAGTGCTTCCTCCTCTTGAAGAGGACTAGAATTTGGTTCCCAGTACCCATGTTGGACAGCTCACAACTACCTGTAACTCCAGTTCTAGGGCAACTGACTCCCCCTTCTGGACTCTGTGGTTCCCACACTTTTGTACATTCCCACACATGGATACATATGTATTAGAAAAATAGAAGACATCTTTTAACAAATTCATACTTATCTAAGCTCCCTACTGTACTCCATATTTTTATGCTTTCAAAGCATACACTAGGGTGGGGATGCAGCTTAGTTGGGGGAGTGCTTGCCTAGCATGCATGAGAGCCTGGGTTTGATCATGTTAACTGGGCATGCTGGCACACAACTATGACCCAATCACTGGGAAGTGGAAACAGGAGGATTAGAATTTAAGAGGGAGTTAGAGACCAGCCTGGGCTACAAACCATCCTTTATCAAAAAATTACAAGGCTACTCCCCAAAAAGAATCCTCTGAAAACAATGTCCCCCAAACTTAAAGACAACATATTACATTTAAAATTTTAAGAACATTTCAATATGCCCATGCAGTGCTTATACATTCCAACGGTATATATTCACTGGGGGACGTGCTTCGATGAGTCCTTTGAAAGTAGCTCATGGTTCTCCAGGGATCCTTTGAACGAATATACTTCAGTATTATCTTTTTTTGGGGGGGTTGTTTCGAGGCAGGGTTTCTCTGTGGCTTTGGAGGCTGTCCTGGAACTAGTTCTTGTAGACCAGGCTGGTCTAGAACTCACAGAGATCCGCCTGCCTCTGCCTCCTAAGTGCTGGGATTAAAGGCGTGTGCCACAGTGGTGAGCATAACTGCCTTCAGTGACATCTTGAATCACTATCACAAAGGACTCAATTCCATATCATCCAGCAGAGTCATTCCTAACCCTTGGAGCCCCAGAAACTACAACAGGAAAAGACTTTACTGTTTGAGCTTTGTAATTGTTAAAATTGAGAACAACTGCTTGGAACCATCTCAGCAGAGTATAACCACATGCTATGCTGCCATTTACTCACAGGTTTTATATACTGCAGTATAATTTTGTAGTCTTCTTCATTAAAGGCCTTTGAGCTGTCTTTCACTTGTAGGTATTTTTAAAATTTGTATTGCTGGTTGGGGGCTGGAGAAAAAACTCAGTGGTTCTTCCAAAGGACCTGGGTTGGTTCCCAGCACCTACATGTTCACTAACAAGCATCTATAACTCCAGTTCCTTGAATTCTACTCCCTCTTCGGGCCTCTGTGAGCACTGTATACATATAGTGCATTTACATACATGCACATTAAAAACAAAACAAACCTTTTGCCAGGTATGGTGGTACATGTCTGTAATCCCAGCACTTGGGAGGCAAAGGCAGGGGGATTTCTATGAGTTTGAGGTCAGCTGGTCTATTTAAGTGAGTTCTAGGACACCCAAGGCTATACAGGGAGACCCTGTTAAAAACAAACAAAACAGCTGGGCATTGGTGGCGCATGCCTTTAATCCCAGCACTCGGGAGGCAGAGGCGGATCTCTGAATTCAAGACCAGCCTGGTCTACAAGAGCTAATTCCAGGACAGCCTCCAAAGCCACAGAGAAACCCTGTCTCGAAAAACCAAAACCAAAAACAACAACAATAAAACTTAAAAATTTGTATTACAATTAAAAGGGATTTAGTTGTATACTCTAATATCTAAAGTATTACTAACATAAGACAGTATTTAAAACTGACTGCCCACACATTCCTCTGCTTACCGGTGAGGTCTGATAGAGCTGACAGGGAATACAAAACTGGGGTGTGTCAGGATACAGCAAAATAGGATAAAGATGGCACTGTGGAATCTTCTCAGTGAAGCCATGATCTAAATATTGCACCTGAAACAGAACAAGTAAAGTTTTGATTAAAATTTATTACCAAAAACTGAATGACAAAGGGGATTTCCTAGTTTTTAAAAGTTGGTGTGTGTGTGTGTGTGTGTGTGTGTGTGTGTGTGTGTGTGTGTGTGTGTGTTATGGCCTATCAGTGAAGAGCACTGGCTGTTTTTCCAGAGGACCCGGGGTCAATCAATTCCTAGCACCCACATGATGGCTTACAACTGTCTGTAATTTCAGTTCCAGGGGATCTGATACTGTCTTCTGGCTCCTGGGGGCATTTTATGCGCATGGTGTACAGACATACATGTAGGCAACCCCGCCCCCCATTAAAGATTTGATCCCTGGAACACAGATAAATGTGAAAGGAAAGAACTGACCCCACAAAGCTGTCCTCTGATCTCTTCCCCAACACACCCCTGATAATGATAAATAAAATCTTAAAGTTAGCAAAAAAACCTCCGAGTCTTCTGGTGCAGATCTAATTCTGGCAGTTGGGAGAGAGGCAAAAGGACTGCCACAAATTCAAGAAAAGCCACAGCCAAATAACAAGACCCTGTTTCAAACAACAAACAGGAACAAAGAAACAGACAAGCATGGGCACATATCTATAATCTCAGCATTTATAAGCCTGAGGCAGGTGGGTTTGGACCTTGAGACCTGCTTAGGCTACACAGTCTCAAAAGGACAAAATGAGCTGAAATCTTGCACCCAATAGCAGGACATACTAACACTCAGGAACAGAGGCAGGTGGATGTATCTCTATGAGTCAGAAGCCAATGTGGTCTACGTATCGAGACCAGCCACACCTACATACTGAGACATACATAAAAAGAAAATCTATATTCCCTCATCCCATAGAGAATGAAACTTGTTAAAAGAGGTTTCATACAAGTAGCCTATAAATCAAACCTTTATAGTATTATTTCTAAAACTTGGGAATTAAGGGGCTGGTAAGATGAAGTGCTTGTTAAGTGAGCTTGAGGGTCTGAGTTAAACTCTGAAACCCATGTAAAGGTGGAAGGAGAGAGCTGACACCACAGTTTCCCTCTGATTTCTACACGAATGCAGTGATGCAATGTGACCTCACACCAATGCACAAATAATACACTAAAATAGGGCTGGAGAGATAGCTCAGCAGCTAAGAGCATGGGCAGCTCTTCCACAAGGCCCTAGTTAAGATTTCTAGCAACCACTTCAAGCGGCTCACAGCCACCTGTAATCCCAGCTTCTGGGGATCTGGCCTCTCAAGGCACTTGTACTCACTTTGCATGTTCCTACACACAAACAGGTGCATAATTGAAAATAAAATCAAAACTTTAAAAACAAAAACAAAGCCACTGTGTATTAAATACCCCAGCTGGCTTTTTCTGAAATGCTTTTCTTTTGATCATTCAATTGTTAAAACTGTCCTTATTTACAATAGGGTTTTTGTTTGTTTGTTTGCTTTTGAGATAGGATTTCTCTGCGTAGCCCAGGAAAATAATGTCTCTCCAAATGTTTTTCAGTGTGGTCATATGTTCATGTTGCAGAAGAAACTTGCAGTAAAACTGATGCTATAAAGTAAACTATAGAAAATATTAAGTTACACCAAATTGAATTTAGCTAAAGGAGTTCTGCCTCCAGTTTGGCCAGAAGATAAGTTGTACACTAGCCAGGCCTGTTAGAAGCTCCAGGAAAGAAAACCCTGCACCATAACTTAGGCTTAGGGCTGGTTTTTGCATGAAGATTTCCCTCCAATTAGGCTCCATTCCCACAACACAAAGAGACAACCCTGACTTCCAACTGGCCATTAGGCCTACCTCCATATCAGAGAACACAATTCTGCAGGACAGTGCAAGGGGGCAGCACAGGATCACAACAACATTAAGTCCTAGCCTGACATTAAGTCCCCTGTGCTCTATCAGGAGAAGCACAATTCTGCCAGGTGGGCAAGATGACCATGGGTGACAATCACTGGAAAAGAACAACACTGGTGTATGTACTTAAGAAATAACTGGGACAGTGTCCTTGCTGTGTAAATCTCCCATCTGCCAAGGTGGCCAGACTTGCAGTCTCCTGTCTCTGTTTAAACTGTTCCAATGTGACCTGGAGCGGGACCTGAATGAGATGTAAGAATAATAGCACATGTGGAATGCATAAGCCTAAGGTATATATAAGCTGGTATAAAACTTTCTGTTCAGGGCTGGCTCCTTTTTGTGCATTAGCCAGAACCAGTTGTGCCCTATAATTAAAGAGTTCTTTTTTTACTAATCACTAAGTGCGTGGAGTGATTTCTTGATGGGAAGGCATGTTGATTCTATAAAGTTTACACATGTGAAAGAAGCTGAAACTTGAACTATGCAATTATTAAGTACCATCATCAAACAAGATACATTTCTGTCTAATAAAAATGCAAAATGTTTCTCTTTAATATTTTACCCCACCCAAATTAGTAGTAAAAACTTCCAGTGTTATATAGCTGATGAAATATTGAATCAATTTCATCACTTGGTAAATGGAGGTATTTATATCTATATTTTATATTTTCATTTTTCAATGCATGAAGCAATTTTTAAAGATTCTGAAAGAAATGCAAGTGCAACATCACTTCTGTAAAAGGTAACCCTGCCCATAACTTGGAAAGATTAGCTAGGTCTTCAACAGATCAGCCAGGGAGCTAATTAACATGCCCGAGAATAAGTTGTTTTACTTAGTAACAAGTGTTTTATTACATAGGGCTGCCAGTTACAGCTAAGTGATATATCCATTAGGCTTTAGTAGTCACATCCCACCTGCAATGATTTCTTCATTATTCAGTTTCTAATATATCTGAAAACAAAGGCTGGGTGTAGTGGTGCAGGTTTGTAATACTGGCCTTTGGGAGGCTGAGGTGGGAGGATCCCAAATTGCATGGATGACCTACATAGAGAGGCTGTGTTTCAAAACCAAAACCCAAACAGAACAAAAATACCAAAAACAAAAAGAAAATCACAAGGGAAATCCTTGCTACAAATAACAGTGTAATACAGTGTATTTGATCTTCCTAAATCCACCGAAAGGTGTTTTAATCTGAAGTCTGGCCATGCACTCATCTAGTGTTTGGACTCACCCGGATGGTGCCTCCCACAACCTCCATGACTTTGCCTCGATACCACAAAGTATCAGATCCTCTCACTGCACAAGGCTCTCCCTTCTTCCAGAAATATGGCTCCAAAAGACCAAGGCACTTTAAATTGCTTTGAATTTCATCCATCATTTTGATGAGCTCAAACTCTGCAGAATTTATTGAAAACATAATACATTTATGAAAATGTGTTATTACTTACTTTTCACCAACAACCTACTAACTTCCTAACTTTAGTTAATACAAAGACTTAAGATTAAGATTCCAATAAAACTGTTATAAACATTTAATTCAGTCAGCACTATTAATACATGTTTTCAAAAGTTTTAGCAACAGCCCAAAAATAATTTGCTATTCTCAGAATAAAAATATTAAAGTACTCTTTTTCAATTAAACATCTACCAGATAAGCTGACATGAAAGAACTATGAGTTTACGGTGTCAGCTTGACAGTGCAGCTAAGTATAGTACAAGTCATGCATTAGCCAATGCTTAGGTAGAGATAATACTGAAGATACAGTTAAAATTCTAACTTATTTGGGTGTACACATGTGTGAAGGTGCATATGGAGACCAGAAGACAGCCTTAAATGTCATTCCCAGTCTTACGGAGACAGGGTCTCTCACTATCAAGGAACTAGCTATAAAAATCAGGATAGTTGACCAGTGTGCCCCAAAGGTCCACTTGTCACTGTCACCTCAATGTCACCATGCTCAGCTTCCTAAAAAAAAAGTATTTTCTAATAGTGTGTGCCTGCACATATGAGTGTAAACATGCTTGCCCATGTGGGCATTAGTGGAGCCTGACACTGACAGCCAGGTTCCTTCCTCAATTGCTTCTTCACCTCATTTTCTGAGACCGGGTCTCTTAACTGAACATGGAACTCACTGTTTTAGCTAGCTAGACTGGGCTGGCTAGTGAATCCCCAGAATCTACTATCTGTGCTCCCAGTTTTGGGTTTACAGCTGTGTACTTATACACTCAGGTTTATGTGGGTGCTAGGGACCTGAGCTCATGACCTCATCTTTGTGCAGCAAGCACTTTTCCCACTGGGTCATCTTTTCAACCCCACACATGACTTCTTTCTGTGGGTTCTGGAGCTAAAATTGAGAGTTGTATGCTGCCTGGCAAGCACTTTACTGAATGAACTATCTCCTCATCCCAGGTCTAATTTTTCTTTTACTACAAATTACCTCATTATTTGCAAAGTATCAATTATGTCCCCTATAACTAATTCCACTGAAGGCAAGCTCTCCTCTTAGTTCTGCTATCTTAGAATTGGGTATGACCACATCTACCCACATTAGTGGTACTCAAGAAGACTAGATGGAGTACCAGTTCATGACATTCAGTTTTATTGATGATTAAACATGTCAAATAAAGCTTCTAGATTAGCTGTTCTTATTCTATGTCTCAAGTACTCACAGGCTTACTCTTTCAGGTGCTTAACAAATGGGAGGGAAATGTCAGTATATTCATAGCACCAACCTTCATCATCAGCTGTGCTCCTAATGGACCTCCTGAGCCTAAGTCTGTGAGTACTAGAGTTAGGCGAGTTAGGAATCATTTTGGAAAGCACACATTTGCATTTGCACATAAACCCTGGGCAGCCTTAAGAACTTGCAGATATTTGCTATGATTTCTTCTTATTTTAACAAATTCAAACTTCCATTTTCTAGTTTCATAGAGAGCATCCAGATGTACTGGTTTATGACCTCTTTTGTTACATGATTCTAAAAGAATAATGAACCACTTCTACACTGGAACATGTCATTCAGGGAAACTTGAATCCATATTCCTGAGCCATGGTCACTCATATATTGCTAAGAACAAATGACATTTTTCATTCCCATTGGAGCAAGAGCTGCATTCTGCACTGAAATATGGGACAGAACAATGTGCACATGACACAATATATATTGAAGAGGAAAAAGACTATACTACGATTAAGGATAATACTTTGATAAAGGTGCCAGGACAGAGAGAATAAACGAGAATTGTTTAGAAAATCCATGCATATTCAAAATATTTTAATTTGAGAATTCTATACTTTTACACTGTATTTACATCCTTTCCACCTCCCTCTCCCTGATCCAACTCTTCCCATGCCCCCTCCCACCAATTCATGAGCTCTTTTATACATTTATATGTGTGCATATGGCTATTCATCTTGGGGTGGGGCCTTGTGAAAATTTCCTCCATCCATGTCTATGTGTCAGTTGGTGTGGTCGTCACAGATCTTGTGCATATCGTTGAGAGTGGAATCTTGATTTTTGGGAAAGGCAGCACTACCTAGCAGTGGGGAAAGTGAAGCAGACTAAGCAAATGGGCTAAGTCAAAATTATCAAACCTTTACACAATGGGGTTGAATGTCCAGGAGGGCATTCCTGTAATCCTACTACTTGGAAAGAAGTCCCAAGAGACTTAAAGGCCAACTTGGCCACATAGTGAAAAGCTATCTCAAAACATTCAAAAGAAAAAAGTAAGGAGCTCCTGTGTGCCCAATGACACATAAAAACAAGCCAAAATAAAGAAAACAAAACCCCCAAAAGCAGAATTGTAGATGTCTTCTATAAAATCATACAGTAGAATGTGTTGCTGATCTTAGAATAAAAAAGGATTTTTCATGGTGTCAGAGATAAGCTAACACTCTAACAGCAAGCCCAGTCTCCAGTCCTATCTTAACTCTTTAGGACTGGATTGTTGCAGAAATATCCACCCACCCACCCCACCCGTGAGAATTTACTTTACATTCTGGAAAAGGAGGAGATAGATATTGTACATCTGGCTCTGGCGAATGCCCAAAGGGGAGCTGGCCATGCACAGAAGATGTTATTAACTTATGTTCACCTTGGGCTTATTCCACATATGGTGTCATCCTTCAATTTCTTTCAGGTCTGGGTCCTAGGTTACATTTTGAACAATTTAAACAGAAACAGTAGGTTGTAAAGTCTGGCCATTTAGGCAGATGGGAGATTTACACTGCAAAGATACTACTGCCAAAATTATTTTTATTTTTGGTTTTGAGCCTAGCCTTTAACGGCCAAGCCATCTCTCCAGCCCCCAAATTATTTTTAAATACACCAGTTTTGTCATGTTTCAAACAGCTGTTACCCAGGTTCATCTTACCCACCTGGAAAATTGTGCTTTTCTTGTCTTTTTAGAGACATTTCTGATAGAGAAATGGGCCTAATAGCATGTTGTAAGTCAGGGTTGTCTCTTTTGTTATGGGAATTGAGACTAATGTCTGGTCAATTCTAGTGAATAAATATTACATCCTAGCACCCTGGATTTTGCCTATCTCTGACAGGTCTGGCTAGTACACTTAACTCTGGGGTATTTTGGAGGCAGCCCTCCCTTAGTTAAATTCTACTCTGTGTGACTTAATGTCTCTTATGCAAGTTTCTTAATAAATCCTTTATAGCATCACCTGTATTACTTAAGTTTCTTCTATATTCATATCTGAGTTTGGCCTATTTGCTTCTTCCCTAAAGCTCCAGTTACACAACAGTGCTCTTTGAAATACCAAGCACTTCTAGCTGCTGAACATTCACTCCTTTCTACCTTCACACTTAAACCCTTATGGTCAGGGCCTTGATTTGCTTTGTGTCCTTGATAGCAATTAATAAGGAAGAGATGTTTAAAATGCCTGTCAATTTGAGGACTACACTGAACTGTGTGCTGAAGGCTGGTTATGTAACATCGAAGCTCAGCTTCAGTTTGGCAGAGTACTTACTTTGCTTTTCAGTGTAGCCTAATTTGGCTTGTAACTTTACACTTTGGCTTAGTTTTTAGCTCCATGTCTGAACCATTTGGCTCTTTGTCAGTTTACAGTACAAGCTGATATAATACATCTACATTGTCAGAGGCTTGAACAGTCATTGGCACAGTCTTTGCTGTGCTGTGGAATGAAGATGAAGACTCTTGGGAAACTCATCTTGCTTATATTTGAATTTGAATAAAAATATGAGAGATGTAGCTGGCACGGTGGTACATGTCTTTAATCTCAACACTCAAGATGTAGAAACAGGTGGATCTCTGGGAATTCAAGGCCAGTCTGGACTACAAAGTGTTTCAGGACAGCCAGTGGTTCACAGAGAAACAAACAAAAGAATTGAGAGAGCTCTATTGTAACTTGTGTTAACATGGGGAATATTAAGCCTATGGTATTCTAAGGGAGAATTTTAGCTGATGAATAGAACAGGACAGAATACCTAAACGTTTACTGTAAGGCAGTAAAGATTTGTTAGGTCTTTGAACATGCAATTAAATGTAACATATACTTATACTTATGTCAGAATAAAAGAAATTAAGATCACTTGCTTTTACTGTAAACCTTTTAGTTATTTTTAATTACATGTATGTGTTGGGGGAGGTATACATGTGCATTTGGATGCCCATGGGGACCATAGGGCATGAGATCTGCTGAAGTTACAAGTGTTAGCCAGCCACCCCAACCAACTTCAGGTCCTATACAAGAGCACTATATGACCTTAACCACTAAGCCTTTCTCTAGACCCATAAACCTGTGTCTGTGTGCACTCTTGTCCACTTTGACAGGTTGTAGGAGGAAGCTTTCCCTTAATATTCTCTTTGAAGGTCATTTTTAAGTTTGGCCTCCTGTGGTACCTGCTATTAGGTCACAAAACAGGTCCCTGAATGGCAGTGCTGTAACACGTCCTAAGACGAGGGCTGGGACCAATCCAGGTAGATTCTTACCAGGTAAAGAGAGGATTCTTATCAGGTAAACAGAAACCAAACTCAGCATTCCACAGAAACCTTGAAATGCTGGTTTCTCTGCTCTGATGGTTACCTGGTTGGAGGGGAGGGCAGCAAAATGCCTCAGCAAAATGGAACAGCCTGCCTCAGCATAAAGACCCCACCCTGCTGACAATTACAGAAAACCCACTTGCCCTTAACTACTGAGCCACCTCTCTAGCTTGTTCTATTTTTCTTTTTTAAGATTTATTTTTAGGGCTGCAGAAATGACTCTGGTTTAAGAGCCCTGGCTGCTCTTTTACAGGTCCTATGTTCAATTCCCAGCAACCGTATGGTGGCTCACAACTATCTGTAATGAGATCTGGTGCCCTCTTCTGGAGTACAGGCAGATATATAGGCAGAATATTATACACTAAATAAATAAAATCTTAAAAAAAGATTTTTATTTTTAATTATATGTGCACAAACCTGTCTATGTGTGTGCGTGCATGTGCACTGAGTATGGGTATCTAAGAAGGTCAGAAGACAGTAATAGATATTCTGTGGCTGGAGCTACAGGCAGTTTTGAACCACCCAACTTGGGTGCTGGGGTCTGAACTTGGGGCTTCTGTAGGAGCAGTGTGTATGTAGTCTTAACCACTGAGCTGTCTCTCTAGCTCAGATTTCTCCATAATGTTGACAAGCATTAGGACCCATAGACAGTCCTCTGGCTGGGAAGCTTTGGTAATGGTATGTTGAAATAATTTATTATTTAAAATAATTTAATAAAAACCCTCAAATAGCTTAACTTGGCACTGTTAAAAGCACCCTTTGTGCACTGGGTGAAACCATCTAATCCTCCTCACAACCCCTGAAAATGAGGTTCAGAGAGGGTAAATCTTCCCAAAGGTCTCCAGTTTTTTTTTCTATCATACCAGAAAACTTGAGCTGCTAGGCCCAGAGTCACTGGAAAAACCTTATAAAAGACCTTACCTGATAATTTAGGCACCACAAATATAGTTCCATCATCACCAATGCAGCTCACTACTGCCTCAAATGCATTGGTGTTAGGAATAGCTGGTGGCTTATAGCTCGTGGTTCTGGTTTCTGATTTCTTCTCCTTAGAACCAGGTACTTTGTGTTCATTGGTATTATCAGCAGTTTTCTTGTTAGTGTCGAAGTTAATTGTAAAGCACTTAGTAACTATTGAATCTCCTTGTTCCAGGGGGATTTCCAAAGACTTCTCAGGTGAATGGCTGTTATTTGATTTACTAATTCTGTAACACCAAAACAAACAAATAAAAAACATATCTAAATGGGAGCACAGATAAAATTCTATAGAAAAAAGTATGAAAAAATCCTTCAACTATGTGTTAACATTTAACTAAAACTTTGGCTCTAGTCCAGGATGAACTAGTCTTTCATGAGGTAGGCTAGACAGTCACAGGAGGAAAAGAAAAGAGGAAAATGGCTTGGTGACTCTTGATGCCATCATTCAACTGTTAGATGACTCTCCAAGAAAATGGACCATGCTTCCCCTGCCAGCTCTGGTATCTACTTCTCTAGAAGATACTGGAAACTATAAGCAACCTGCTTCTATGATGCTGTGCTGGATAGCTTTATGTCAACTTGACACAAGCTAAAGTCACCTGAGAGGAGGAAACCTCAACTAAGAAAATGCCTCCTGTAAGAGAGGGCTGCAAGCAAGCCTGTAGGGCATTTTCTTAATTAGTGATTGATGAGGGAGGCTCCATCCCATTGTGGGTAGTGCTAGTCCTGGGCTGGAGGTCTTGGGTTCTATTAAAAAAAAAAAAAAAAAGGTTGAGCAAGCCATGGAGAGCAAGCCAATTAGCAGTACTCCTCCATGGTTCTTGCATCAGTTCTTGCCTCCAGGAACCTGCCCACTTTGAGTTCTTGTCCTGTCTTCCTTTGATGATGAATTGTGTGATGTGGGAGTGTAAGCCTGGTCTACAGAGTGAGTTCCAGGACAGGCTCCAAAAGCTACAGAGAAACCTTTTCTCAACCCTCCCGCCCCAAAAAAGAAAGAAAGAAAGAAAGAAAGAAAGAAAGAAAAGAAAAGGAAGGAAGAAACCTTCAGACAGACACCCATTCCTGGGGAAAAGTTTTAAAAGTAAAACATGTTCTTGGAATCTCTATATGTGCTAGCCTTTATGTCTTCTCTCTCCCCTCTGTCTTGCACCCACAATCCCCACTTTGGTGAACTTCACCCTGTCTTAGGACTGCTGAGCTCTCCTTATACCCCTAACATTTGGCTAAGATTCTCTTGCCCAACCTACTCGAACCTCTGTCTTCTTTTGGCCTCCTCCTTGCCACCCCGACAGATAGGCAATCCTAAAACTAAAAAAGTTACTTTTACGTTCTCAAAAAAGGTCTGTATCGGGCTGGAGAGATGGCTCAGAGGTTAAGAGCACTGACTGCTCTTCCAGAGGTCCTGAGTTCAATTCCCAGAAACCACATGGTGGCTCACAACCATCCGTTATGGGATCTGGTGCCCTCTTCTGGTGTGCAGATATACATGGAAGCAGAGTGTTGTATACATAATAAAAAAATAAAATCTTTAAAAAAAAAAGGTCTATATCTGAACATGTCTGTATCTATGTCTATATCCATCTGTATCTATATCTATCTGTATCTTACCTAGCTGTTCCTGTATCTTTGTTGTCTGCATCTATATATCTGCTAGTATCTCCTCTGCAGGTAAAATCCAAGATGTGAACTGAACATTCAGGGCCTCAGATGGTATCTTTAAAAGCCATTGCTGCTGCTCAAGAGGATGTGACTATTTTTAAGTCTTCAGCTGACTTGCCTTGAAAACAGTCACTGCTTCTCATAGGGTAAAATCTTTCAGCTTTTACTTATAAATGCTTAGACTTTCCACATGGTGAGTCAGCCACTACTCCTGGTGATACATGCCTAAGGTGAAGCCAGGTTTCATTCTCTATAATAGTCAGACTAGAACAGAGTCCCTGATTTCTCATTGCATGCCTGTACCTGACCCACAGGGTTATATTTTTCAGAAAGCAAATCTATGAGCCAGGCAGGTGGTGCATGCTTTAATCCCAGATCTCTGAGTTCTAGTCCAGCCTAGTCTACATAGTGAATTCTAGGCTAGTTAAGGCTACATAGTGAAAGCCTGTCTCAAAAAACAAATGCCAATTTAGATTCAATATAGACTTCTAAATACTTTCTCTAGCCTATCAAGTTGCCTCCAGTAACACCTCTTTTCCTTCCTCCCCAGAAGCTACACAAAGCTCCAACTCTGCCCACTTTTCATTGCCTGCCGGTATTGCTACTCTCAATCAGCAGGTGCAACTCCTAGATTCCTCTCAGTAAAACTTCCCTAGACACTTCTTTAAGCCTTCATAAGGAAGAGTTCCTTCAGTGTTGTCATGTGCTGGCCAGCTGTCATTTTTTTTAAGGCTTTTACATAATACACCTTATGTAATTTGTGTCCTGTTATTTTATGTTGAAAAAAAGATTAATTCAGGTAATAAGGTCTATAAGTCACTTATCAACTCCTATGACACTTATGCCTGATTTTAAGATAGGTAAGTCTATATAGATACAAATGCATGAGTATATAGACAGATATACAAGTTTTATATTAAATTAAACATCCTTTTTTACAATTACACTTGAAATATTTCTTTTTGTAAAATACATGTTTCAGTGCCAAAAATCAACCTCTCAAGTTTTCATTTAAATGTAATGGCTTTATTCACAAAAGTTGTTTTGAAGACTCAAAAAATAAGCAATTCCAGGATTAACATAAAAAATGTTTCTGCTATTTTTGGCAACTAGATAATTTATTGTTCAAAGTTGTTCAATAATTTCTATCCAGATCCTGCTACAAATGCAATTTGGAAATAATTCTCTTTTAACAGATTAATAAATTAATTTTTGATGTTATTATGATTTATGATATTAAGACTGCTTTTTAAATACTTATTTATTTTTATTTTATGTGCATGGGTGTTTTGATTACATGTATATCTGTGCCTTCAGAGGCCAGAAGAGGGCTTCTGATCTTCTAGAATTAGAGTCACCAGCTCTAGGTTGTGAGTTACCATGTGGGTGCAAGGGAACTGAACCCATGTCCTCTTCAAGAGCACCCTGTACTCTTAACTACTGAGTCATCACTCCAGCTCAAGGAGGTCTCCATGCTCTCACTCTCTCATTCCTTCCTCTCTTCCTCCCTTCTTCAAGTCCTCCTGTCATGATGTCCACAAAGGCTATCTCTTCTCTTTCACCCTAACCATAGCTCCTTAACAGCCATTCCAAAGCAAAGACAAGGCTGCCTAAATCAGCTGGGACCAGTATGGCTGTTGGAGACAACTGATAACTGCTCTTTGCTCCACACAATTAGCTTACAAAATTGTGGGTTTCCACCATCACGGATTGTATGCCATGGCACATATGGAAAACTAAGGACAAAAAGGGGAATAGGCCCTATTCTGGGATCCCCTCCCATTCAGATTCTCTGCCTTTCCCCCATCTTATCTTATGAGTAATCCTCCCTCTGTTAACATGCTCGTAAAACTAGCTCTCCAAGATCTCAGTGACATAGCTCTCTTTTGAGAGGCCCACATGTATCCTTGAAAGCCAGTACATAATAAACATGTTTTCAGTATATAAGAGCTTACTACCATATAAAAAGAAACAAGCAATCTATTTCTGGGGTAGCTCATTAGGAATTAGATTATAACTCATCTTTAAGAACAAGTAAGGGACTGGAGAGATGGCTCAGCCGTTAAAGGCTTGGCTCACAACCAAAAATATAAGAACAAGTAAGATGCCCAGCTCAGGTTTGAAAACACACAGAAGATTACATAGGCAATTATGAAGCATCACCAGCAATTGACATCAAAAAGTTATTCAAAAGTCTGTACCTTCTTTCTCTCAAAGCCAAACCTTTTTTAATCAAATATTTAGAAACATCAACACGTTCTCCTTTTTCATCTCGGCAGAAAATTTTCACAGGTAATGGCCATGTTGTGCTGTTTTCCTAAAGAAATTTATCAGACAAAAAATAAAATCTCACAGACAGTATTTCTCAAAAGAATTTCTTCTACATTTTCTATGCAAGAAACAATCCCGGGGGAGGGAGAGGGAACGGGGATTGACATGTAAAACAATCTTGTTTCTAATTTAAATTAAAAAATTAAAAAAAGACAATCAGCTAACATTATTTTGACATTTAAATATATAAGGGAAACAGCATGGAAGAGAGTCAGTACTGACAGATAAAGTTTTTTTTTTTTTTTCCTTGGTTTTTCAAGACAGGGTTTCTCTGTTTAACAGCCCTGGCTGTCCTGGAACTCATTTTGTAGACCAGGATGGCCTTGAACTCAGAGTTCTGCCTGTCTCTGTCTTCACAGTGCTGAGATTAAAGATAAGCACCACCACAGTCTGGCTAGAGATAAACATTTTAATTTTTTATATTGTATCTTTTCAGGTATGTCTTTTGGGAATAAATTAGGAAGTCCTACTATCAAGGTGAAATATACCAAGAACAAAACAAAAAAACTCTCACCATCAAAACCCCCAATCAAATAAACTGGAAAAAAATCTTACTCTCCCTAATTACAATGAGAGGAAGTATCACCAGTTGGTATGCTTCTCTATTCCCTTCAACTCTGGAAAGTTTGTATACATAAAAAAGGTAACATGGAAAATAAGTTACATAAGAAAATTCAACCAAGTAGAAGCCAGGTGGTGGTGGTGCACGCCTTTAATTCCAGCACTCAGGAGGCAGAGGCAGGCAGATCTCTGAGTTCCAGGACAGTCTCCAAAGCCTCGAAACTACCCCCACCCCATCCCCCCAAAGAAAATTCAATGAAGTGGAACAAAAACAAGGAAGCTAGAACTTTCTTATGAAGACATGCTTCCTAAATCCATATATGGACACATTCTATCAGTTCTTTTTGACCCAAGAGCCCAATTTTCTTTTTTCTTTTCTTTTTTCTTTTTTTTTTTTGAGACAGGGCTTCTCTGTATTGCTTTGGAGGTTGTCCTGGAACTGGATCTGTTGACCAGGCTGGCCTTGAACTCACAGAAATCTGCCTGCCTCTGCCTCCTGAGTGCTGGGATTAAAGTTGTGCACCACCAACACCTGGCTCAATTTTCTTTTTAACAAATAATATTTAATTTTGTTTCCTGTGCATGGGTGTTTAGTCTGTGTGAGGGTGGATCCCCTAGAACTGTAGTTACAGACAGTTGTGAGCTGCCATGTGGGTGCTGGGAATTGAACCCTCGTCAAACTCTAGAAGAGCAGCCAATGCTCTTAACCACTTAGCCATCTCTCCAGCCTGAGATTAATTTTCTAAAGACTTTAGAAAGATAGTTTATTTTATATGTTATCTTCTAACATACAAAATTTCAGCTCAAGCACCTGACTTTAGAAATACTTTGATTCAGCCACATGAACACTTGGGGCATCTATTTAACTCATTTACTTATTATAGCTTTTCTGGGTAGACAAGCTGGCTGAGCAGGTAAAACTGCTCATTGACAAACTTAATGACCTGAGTTTAATACCCCAGGACTCACAAGGTAGGAGAACTAATGACTATAAGTTGTACTCTGACCTCTACATATTAGCCATGGCTTGTGCTCCCACATAAGTGTGTGTGTGTGTATTTTAATAAACATAAACATGTACACATATATCTATACATGCATCTATAGCATTTATCTATTTATTTATTGCTAAGACAGAGTCTTACTAGCTAGCCTAGAACTTGCTGTGTAGACCAGGCTGTCCTCCAGCTCACAGAGATTTCTCTGCTTCCAGAGTGCTGGGATTAAAATAGTATACCAACATTCCCTGCTAGGCTTTAACCCTTGATATTCCTCCTACCTCCTGAGTTCTGGGGTTATTACTGTATGCCACCATGCCACCAAGTTATGTACAGGTATATAATACCTTGACATAAGTTCAACATAGTTTGGAAATACATTCCAAACATTTCTTGTTGAGAAAATAAAACTTAGAATAGATGACAATTTCAATGAAATAATAAATATGTATCTGTTATAACTGTTTACCTTGTATGTTAGTTGGGGTTACTGCTGGGATGAAACACCATAACCAAAGCAACTTTGGCTTATGCTTCCATATCACTATTCAGTATTGAAGGAAGTCAGGACAAGAACTCAAATTGGGCAGGAACTGATGCTGAGGCCATGGAAGAGAGCTGCTTACTGGCTTGCTCCTCATGGCTTGCTTAGCTTGCTTTCTTATAGAACCCAGGAGCACCAGCCCAGGGGAGGCACCACCCACAACAGGCTGGGCTACCCCCATCAATAACTAATTAATAAAATGCTCTTCTCTCTCTCCCCCTCCCTCTCCCCCCCCTCTCTCTGTGTGTCTCTCTCTCTTTCTGTCTGTCTGGCTGTCTCTCTCTCTCTAGTTTTTGAGACAGGATTTTTCTGTGTAGCTTTGTAGACCAGGCTGGCCTTGAATTCACAGATCTGCCTGCCTCTGCCTCCTGAGTGCTTCGATTAAAGGTGTGTACCACCACTGTCCGTCCAAAATGCTCCTTTCTCAACTGAGGCTCCCTCTTTTCAGATAACTCTAGCTTGTGTCAAGCTGACATAAAACTAGCCAGGATATTCTACCTACCTGTAAGATTATGGTTGCTATAGCTCCAGTAAGGTACAATGAAAGACAGTCACAAGCTGTTGCTGTCCACTTGTCACTTCCACCAGTTGGTCTGAAGCAAAAGTAATAACTATTTGTATTACAATGAGTATAACATAGTACTGACATATTTATAAATAATACACACATGCAGTTTGGACCCTTATATAGTGAGAAACAAATGTGAGCATGGATTTATACTATTTTCATAATTTTCTTTCTCATTTTCATTGCCTTTATCACCTTTCTATGTGAGCTCATAGATATATTTATCTCTGTAGATTATATATATATATATATATATATATATATATATATAAAATCTCAAATGTGTGTATCTATATCTACAACTACAATGAAGTTTGGCTCAATATAAAACTTATAGCTTCCTTCTTTTTTAAGTATTTAAATGTCACTTAATTATTCTTTATTATAAAGCACTAGTGATGATGTTAGGCTTTTCTTTTGTAAACCAACTTTACTAAATTATCTCTGAGAGTTGACTATTCTGAATTGATTTTTGATAAGCCATGTACTTTCTCAATGCATAGTTCTGAAGTCTTTCATGAATTACACTTTTTTTTTCTTGTACTGTTATGACTCTTCTTGGGCATTAGAGATCTTTTTTTTCTTTTGAATCCTTTGAATTTTTTTCAAAATTAAAATTATTCTTGGTTCTCTTTTAAAAGTTATACTCTGTATATGTGTGTGTACATCCACAAATGCCATAATATGGATGTGGAGGTCAGAGGACAACTTGGGGCATTGGCTCTCGGCATGTGGACCCTGGACTCATTAGGCATAGTGTCAAGTGTCTCCACCCACCAAGCCATCTCCGCAGTCAGATATACTAGGTACTTTTCCTAGTTTAGCCCGAATCTCTGATATTTACTTCTACCTTTTCTTGGGTTGTAAATTGTCATCTCTTTTCAAATGCTCTTCTGCTAATTATCTTGTTCTAAACTAACTCTGCCTCCTCTTCCTCCTCTTTTTGAATGAAGGTCTCACTATGTAGCTTAGACTGGTTTTTAGACTTATGATCCTCTTGCCCCAGCCTCCTGAATGCTAAAATTACAAGTATGAGTATCACACTCAGTTGATTTTTCTGTTTTCTGATTCTATTTTCTGTTGGTCTTTCATACCATCTACTACTATTACTAATTTACACCTCTATCTTCCTGTATAATTGGAAACTTATGAAACATATTTTATTTCCATCTGCCTTATTTTTTCCTCAAAGTTTTTATTCTCAACAGTTTGAATTCTATTTAACTTCCTTCTATTTCTTTAATGCCATTAAAAATACAGGTTCAAGCATTTATTATTCCCTCTTCTTAAAACCCTTAATAAATCTGGGTGTGGTGGTACACACCTTTAATTCCAGCACTCAGGAGTCAGAGGCAGGTGAGTTTAAGGCCGGCCTGGTCTACAGGATGAGTTCTAGAAACACATAGAACAGTGGTTCTCAACCTTCCTAAAGCTGCTACCTTTTAATACAGTTAGTTCCTCATGTTTTAGTGACCCACAACCATAGAATTATTTCATTGCTACTTTATAACTGTAGTTTTGCCACTGTTATGAATCGTAGTTGTAAATATCTGACATGCAGGATATCTGATATGTGACCCCTGTGGGGGTCACAACCCATAGGTTGAGAACCACTGACTTAGGAGGACCTTGTCTCAATACCCCTCTCAAAAATCCCTTAATGAGATTGTATGAAAGTTTCAGAATGCACTAATTAAAAACTGACAAGACACGCTAATACTTAAAATGGCAATACACAATAATTTGCTTAGCTAAAAACTACCGTATATCAACAAGTGAACATTCCAAAGATAATCTTCCTGTTGTCTTTAGATTTTCTTGAAGTTCTCTTAGACAGGTAATATTCACTACCAGTTCAACACCCACATCATACAGCAAGACCTATGAGAATAGTAAATTTAAATTTAAGTTTATGAAAAGGCAACCTTTTAAGATTTTTTTCAAATTGTAAAGCATTAATAACTGAAGTAAGTAATCACAGAACAAATTAAAATGCACTTTCATGGCTTTGCTTAACTCTGCACTTACTTCCACCAATGTGTCCGTAACCATTCTGATAATCTGGCCTCTTCTCCACTGACTTTTAGCTGGGACCTTGACAGCACAGTGCATGTCACGTTCCCACCTAACAGGTTTCCATTCCGAGTGCTCATAGGCAGCTGTCATCTTCTCTTCCAAACTGTAGGATACAAAACCTTTTCATTTCAAATAATTTCTTATCTAATTCTCTGACAGGACATTTTCTTCCAAAACCCTTTGGTCACTCCTCTCTGGCCAATCTGGATGCAAGGTTCTTTGACAGTATAGAGCATCTCTACCTTTGAATTAGTTCTTCCCTCTGCTTGAGATAAAGGTTTCTTAGATGAAAGTGTGCTGGTGCTCTCCTGCCTCCCTCTGGACACACTGATAGCAGTTTAGGATGTGAGCTTCCCCACAGGTACACACTAATTGCACAGCTCAAAGTTTTTAATTGTTTGAGACAGTGTGTCATTATGTAACTATGGCTGACCTAGAACTCACAAGAGATTTGCCTGCCTCTGCCTCCTGAGTGCCCAGCTCAAGACACATTTGAAAAGACACTGTCTCTGTGAGATCTTCCTCAAACATCTTAAAACCATTCTCCTCCTCAAATGCTTTATTTTATTTATTACTCTTTTATCAACCCCTAGATTAAGTTTTATTTGCTTATCATTTCTCTTTACTATAATTTAAGCAAAGAATTTAACAAAGAATTGCCCATGTGATTGCCAAAATCCTCAACACTAAACACAGGCTGTCATGGAGTAAGAGGCTTAGTAAGTACTTATGGCATAAATTTTAGTATGACAACAGCCAAAATAGAGATGCTATACCTTTTGAGTTTAAGAGACAATTTAATTGAAATAATCTCATGACTTAAAAAATTAAACACTATGGCATCTAGATATTTGAAGCAAAGTAAGAAGAATAAAAAACACAGGCAATTGCTTTCATTATATATTATACCTAGTAAGTAAGTTTTCTGTTAATAACCACTGAACGTAAATCTTCTCAGGAGAAATTACATTACATATGTTCACAGGCAGCTCCTTGTTATACAAGGACTGGAAATTCTCATTAGGTAGAGATTTTACAGATAGAGGACTTAAACTGTTTATTTCACTTGAAATGATTTCTTCAGGAGAAGGATCCCATACTTCAAGATGTTTTTTAGAATTATCTTTGAGAGTATATCTGAAAAATAACAGAAGTTGGCAAAAGAGTAATCAGTAAGAAATAAATATTTGCTTATTTTTAGAGATGAACATGCTTTATTCTATGATTTTCTGTTTCCAAAGTTTCCTATCAATAGTAATTACTAAAATTAACTTTTAAAAAAAGAGTGCTTCACAAACATCAAAGCAAGCACACACAAAAACAAAGGTAAACCCAAACTTTCTACTTTAAAAATAGATGAATTTACCAATCTTACTCATAACTTCAACTCTTCCCATTGATACCCTGTACTCACAAAGAAACCAACTCTGAGTTTAACAACCTTTGACTAGAGAATATTGATCAGTAAAAAGTATCAGTTTGTCAATTGGAATGTAATTACCATTAGAATGCACTGAGCAAAACAAATATTTACACTTAACAGGTTATATTTTAACCATAGTCAACTAGATGAAGAAAAAACCAAAAACACCAAACCAAGCATGGTGGTACATGCTTGTAATCCTAGGACTGTGGAAACATTGACAAGAGGATCCCTGAGTCTCACTGGCCAGCCAGCCAGCCTACCATAGTATGTGAACCCCAGGTAGCAAAGGAAGATAATGTCTCATAAAAAAATCCACATGGCTCTAGAGGAATGCCACCTGTGTTTGATCACTGGCTTCCATGTGTACATATGCATGCATACCTTTACACATGTACACGTACACAAGTGCATGCATACATACATGCATGTCCCCCACACATAGACCCTCCAAGAACCCCAGCATTTAAAAGAAAAATTTCAATATAGTTTTAAGTTGTTTACTTTTATTTCTTTCCCTTCCACATATGAGACTTAATAGTGAAAGGGGGAACATGATCATAGGCCATTATTGTTAGTAGGAGTTACTGCAGGCCTTTGCTGGAGGTTACTGTCTCTTTGGCTATGCTAAATGTTGACTTTCTTGAAGGCTACATATAGGCAGTTCTGGAAAAGACCCTGCTGGACTACCCTCTTTGCATGTCTCCATTGTGGAAGAATTCTTTCAGTTGATCTTTAAACCACCCACCCACCATCACCACCACTCTGCCCTTCTGCTCCTGAGATCATATCAGCCACTGGCTGCTCCTTGCTTTGGACAATAATGCTTAGGCCTGGCTAGCTAATGTTACTCTTCAAACCCAGGATAAAAATTTCTTAAACTGGGAATGCCGACTCTACCACTATCCTTGGTGCTGTTTCTCATCCTGATGTTTTTACTTAAATAGGGCCAAGATGCTGCTTAAGCAGATTCCACCTGGAAATGAGATGCAGCCTCTGTCTTAGAAGCAATCTTGATCTCAAGAAGTCCTTCTCTTGATTTTCATCCCAGCTAGGAGTGAAAAGCAGGCTACTTTACTCCTCATTAGACTAATGACTCCAACCATCCCCCTTGCCGTCTTTTCTCTGATGCATTCCATCAAAGTGTTACCTATGAACTAGAGTGATGATGCTCCATTACTTACCCTGCTTCATAAGATGCTAGGCCTTCTTTGACCAGCTGGTCATTAATACTAATAGCAGTTGCTCCAGGAGCCCGAGAATCAAAAAGCTCAACCAAGAGCTCATTATTTTCTAGAATCTCTGTAAAACCATGAAAACTAGTTGGGAAAAGAAAGACATGTGCTACAAAGTACACTAAATTAGTAAATTTCTCTTTTAAAAATTGGAAGCAATTTCTGACTTTTGTATAGATGAGATTTCTGGCTGAATAATGTTACAGCTTCCCTAGAAGTTAGAGCAGTATTCTGAAGCCACAGTGACTGCCCATAAATACCCGAGTGCACAGCATATAGAGAATACTACAAATTTTGTTTTAGGTTATCACATGCCATTTGTTTTGAGATGAACCAAAAGCGGTTTAAAGTTTTTGGATTCATAAAATAAAAATTAATGTATCTTCAAAGGAAGAAATGTTGTTGTATTTTCACATTGTTTTATGAAATACAAAGATAGAAGTGAACGAAAATTAACTTATTAACTTAGGCTAGTGACTACTGTGACATTCACAGCTTTTCTAAGGCTAATAAAAAGTTGAAAACAAAAATCTAGAACTTTCAAATAACTAGTATTTTTCTGTTACTTTTATTTATTTAAGATAAATTACCTAATTTTTCTTCGAGAAAACCACTGTACTTCACAGCAAACAGAGTTAATTAAGGGTAAAAATTAATTATCTTCTTAATAGTAGTATATAGCAAGGAACTTGCTGAAAAAGTATCTGAATAAATAACAAAAGTTTTCTTTGGTAAACAATGCCTCAAATATATACTGAATCAGTACATGACTATATATTTTACAAAATTAACAGCAGTTGATAGCTGCTAATCAGAATGTAATTCTAAATAAAAGATAACCAGTTGCCAGCAGTAACATATAATACAGTTTAAGAATACACACTAGAAAACTTTTTTCAACAAATGAAATACCATTCTGATTACTGTCCAATGTCTCATTATCTACAGTAGATGGCTAAGTAATGGTGAGCCTTGATAATCTGACCCTCCTACTTTTCATAGTTCTAGACTTCTTACAGAGTTCTTTAAATTCAGCAGGAATAATGTTTTACCATTATTCTTTTTGGCCATCCCTGATTTCTTCATTTTAAACTTATTCCTGCTCTCTGAGCTGGGAATCTATACTAATGGAAAGCTACCATTCTCATCAGTGCTCACCATAAACTCCCAATTTTATCAGTTCATAAGTCAATGGGAGTGGGGTGGTGGGGTAGTGGTAGGGATTGTTCTGGACCCTTTGGCATTCCTTAAATCAAATTATCCTAGTTAACAACTATGGGATAATTAGTGTTGGCTGTCACTGGTATTAAAAAAATGATTAAATGAGAAAGAGTATCAATAAAGAAATCCAAGGACTGGCAAGATGGTTGAGGGGGTAAAGGTGCCTGCTGTCAAGTCTGATGACTACAGTTTGATTCTTGGGACTCACATGGTGGAAGGAGAAAACCAACTCTTGTAAGTTGTCCTCTGACCCCCACACATGTACCCATATGGAGTGAGGGGCAAGCAGACCGCAGACCGCAGACCACACACACACACAGACACACACACACAGACACACACACACACACACACAGACATATACACAGACACACACACACAACACACACACACACACACACACACACACACACACACAGACACACACACACACACAGACACACACACACACACACACACACACACACACACACACACACACACACACACACACACAGAGTAAAATGTGTAATTACTGTAAAGGAAATAAAGGCTCTCCAATTCAGATAAAAGCACTCATGTCATAACAATTCAAATCAGATTCAGTCATTCAACTTTTGATTTTCAGAACTTGTGTTAGAAAAATTTGGGCTAGTGGTCAACCTGAACTCTTATAAAACCAGAATAACTTTTTTCAAAATATGGAGAGTTTACAACCGAATTCATGTGGCACAAATGAAAGAAAGAAAAACAAGTAATTAAGTAAGCAAACAAAACTATTTACCAACTACGTTCTGCCTCCTTTACGTGCTTAAGATTAAACCGTAGACTCAGTAAATGCAGATAAATAAGTTAATTTCTGTCTTCAAGTTTTCAAGGGACCACAGTGAAGGTGACTTAAAGATTTTCTTGTTTTAAATAAGATCTGGCTATGTTGCTGAGACTGGTCTCAAGTTCCTGGTCCCAGTGATTCCTAAGTAGCAGAGACTATAGGTGCAAACCACTATCATAAGGATGACTTTAATCTTCAATGGTATGATTTTTTTTTTTGTCTGATGTGCTTTGACTGTAAGGCTTTAACGGAGATAAAAATCCCCCAAAATCTTAATTCTAAATGAATGTCATTTCTCATTATTACAACTCAAGGCACACTGAATTTATTCTAAGATATAACCACTGTTATATAATGTTAATCTTACTTAACAATAATAGACAAAGATAGAAGTAGCTTACTAATAACAGAACATGTCACAAATTTGTCTTGAGTCTTTTCTTCAAATTTTTCTTTAGCCTTTTTGGACCACTGTGTTCTTTTACTTGGTTCAATATACGCCAGCTTACATTTAATTGCCTGTATCAGACAAAATTCCACTATTAATAATATGAACTTTCTAGTTATTTCAAAGTCTTATATATGCATAGAAAGCCAATATTTACATAGCTTGGTTGGTACAACACTGGAAAAGCATGCTTGATTCCATAGCTAGAAAGAAAAAGAAAGGAAGGAAAGAAAGCCCTAAACCAAATCAAGTAAAATACTCAGGACAAAACAAAACAACTCTTTAATTCAAACTTATTTAGAAATTATGAAATATGTGAAGTAACTATAAAATAGCTTCATAAATAAAAATAATTGGAATTAACTATTTGGTTGAATGAAATTATTTCATAAATAAGAATGATAAGCATTTATTTGGAAAGTAAGCCATTTGTGATATAATGTAAAGGGAGAAATGCAGACATATAGGACAATTTATATTCATTATAGAACTGTTAAAGGTATAAAAGATGGCTGGGCATGGTAGCTCATGTCTTTAATCCCAGAACCTGGGAGGCAGAGGCAGAGGCAGATGAAGCTCTTGTGAGTTTGAAGTGAGTTCCAGGTCAGCTAAAGCTACACAGTAAGACAGTTAACACTCTGTCTCAAAACAAAATAAACATTGTGAAAGATACATCCTACAAGAACATATATTAAAAACACTGATTTTTTTTTTTTTTGAGACAGGGCCCTACCATGTAACTCTGGTTGATTCAGAACTTGGTATGTAGACAAGGCTGGTTTTGAACTCAAGAGAGCGGTCTTCTTTTTTTTTTTTTTTTTTTTTTTGATGCTGAGATTAAAGGCATATGCCACCATGCCTGGTTAAAAAGTTGGATGTATTGTGGGCTGGAGAGATGGCTCAGAGGTTAAGAGCACCAACTGCTCTTCCAGAGGACCTGAGTTCAATTCCCAGCAACCACATGGTGGCTCACAACCATCTGTTATGAGATCTGGTGCCTTCTTCTGGTGTGCAGATATACATGGAAGCAGAATGTTGTATACATAATAAATAAAATCTTTAAAAAAGTTGAATATATTGTAAAATATTTATTTATGTAATGCATGTATTTTCCTGCATGTTTATGTATCACATGCACTCCTGCATTCCTGGTGCCCACAGAGACCATAGAGGGCATCAGAAGCCTTGGAACTGGAGCTATAGAAGGCTGTGAGCTGCCATGTGAGTGTTAGGAATCAAACCAGGGTTCTTGGAAGAGCAGCCAATGCTCTTAACAACTGAGCCATCTATCCAGCCCCACTGAATATTCTTGAGTGATTCCTTTCTTTTTGCTCATCTGCATTTTCTAGATTCTTTTTATGATACTTTCTATGTAAAACAAAACAGCCTGTGTTGGTGAGATGGGTAAGGTTATATGCTTCCAAGTCAGAAAATCTGAGTCCTATCCCTGGAGCCCACATAATGGAAGGAGAGAACCAATTTCTACAAGTTGTCCCTTTAACTACATGAGTGCTGTGACATATCTGTGTACATACACATACACAAAAAGAAAAATAAAAGATATAATACATTTTAAGTGAATAAAGGGACATAAATTTTTAAAAAAAGACATCTTAGTAAAAATTTCAGTAACAAGAGAATATAAATTAGAAGTAAGCCTCCTTCTTATTCTACTTCTCAGAGATCACCACAGTTAAGTATTTTACATATTCTCTCATATTTCTCTTTCTATTGTAGACCTTTGACTACAAACACAGTAATTAAACAACAGTAAAGTACTTCTGAGATGAGCTTTATCACTCAATGTGTCATGAAACTGAAACTCTTAGCATGTGATATGATAGCTCACAGGGATGAATGAAAAGCTCCACACCAATGGGTACTTATCTGAAATACACATATATTAAATGTTTATATTTATTTGGCAACATATATGTATTATTATTACTGCAGAGCTTGGGACTGAACCCAGGGCCTTGTACATGCTAGGCAAGTGCTCCACAAAGTGTTTCTTAACGAGTATTTTATATATAAAGCAGCACTTTATTTATAGTTCTTGTATCAGACACTGTTTATAGATTAACAATAGTCATTAACATGACATTTATATGTACAAAGAACTTCTATTTCATATTGGGCTAGTAGCCTAGTTGTAGTGTCCATAAAAGACAAATTACCTTCTCTGGGGGGTCCAGAAACTCATCCTTTATTTTCCGCATATCTTTAAGTGTTATTTTTGCAGTATTACCAAAGTCTACATATTTGACTTCTACTTCCCGATGTCCAGGCAATCCTTTAAAAGTTATGAAATTAGAAATCACAAATGTACAGATCTCTCTGTTAATCTGGTCTATACTTTAAAGAAAATTTGAGAAGCTCATTATGCAGAAACTTGAATATGGACAAACTGACTCATATGAAATCACCCTAAGTGGATGGTCAAAGCTTTATACTTCCTGAGCACTCATACAGGGCTATGAAATGTATTGCTCTCATTTTGAAGCTGAAAGATGAATGCAGTAACTCATCTCTACAACAGAGGAAGCAATCCAGTAGTACTGACTGACTAGAAGTAGAAGAGGTGGCATAGCACTGGAACTCAGAATGACGCTTGTAGAGGTTAGACCAATGGTAGCAAACATATGTGATGGCTGAGATGGTGGAGAAATCTCCCAGTCCCCTACATGCACCTTTAGGCTACAAGTCTCAATTCTTCCAGCACCATGATTTTTACTCTTTACGACTGATTGAGATGTAGTTTTAAACTGTAGAAGACTATGGTATGAAATTTAACCAATAGCATTTTTTTTCTTTACCCAAATTATTAATCACATATGAGAACAGAGCCAGTAGGCACGGGAGTCCTACATTTACTTCTTATTTATTCTTTCATTTTTCTGAATAAAGCAATGGAGGATGGTAGCACCAAAACACGGAGTAGATAGAAGTGATAAACACAGGCTCTAATACAGAGGAACAATGAAGTGTATTGCCAGGTGACATGAAGTCTCAGAACAACAAATGTGTAGCCATCTCGGAGATTAAACACTAAAACACTACCAGTTAGGGGGAAAAAATGGAAGAATGCTTCCATGGTTTAAAAGTACACCAAAACTAAGATTATCCTAAAGGCTTAATCATATGGCAATTTTTGAGGTATTAGGAAAATATATAAATTAAAACAAAATAATGCAAATGAAAATCTGCCATAAGGATCAACCCAGAATTAGAGTTTACAGCTTAGCAATGAAAGTTCATATATAGATATGAACTTTAAAATAGTGATACAAACTTGGGGAGGAATGGACAAAAGAGCTATAAAGCGATCTAAAATATCTCACGCAGTAACAAATAAATAGATAACATCTGTAACTGGAGCCTTGAGAGAAGTATTAAAGGTTTTAAGAAGAAATGACAGATAAACAACACCCACCCAGCTGCAAGAATTACAAAGGAACTGTATTTGAGGAGGAGAGGAGACGGC